>NW_022196906.1:77252594-77272241 GCF_008632895.1 Mastomys coucha | reverse complement strand
TTAAATTAAGACAAGCTCTCATTATGTTGCCCAGAGTAGCCTTGAACTTCTGAGCTCAATTAGTCACTCTGTAGAGTCTATAGAATACTTGGGATGACAGCCAATGTTACTGTATCAGCTTCATGTAATGATATGAGAGAATAAATTAAAGAAGATTCTGTTAAAGGGACAACAAATCTGAGTATTCCCTGGGGCTATTTTCCTACCTTCATAAAGGCTGTATGCAAACATGTTTAGAAGGTTCTGGAAGCTAGCTCTAGCCCTAGGATTTTGGCAAAGAAATATAGACCAATAGGTATTTAGTGGCTGGAGTCATAAAGGGAGAGGTGGAACTGATACAGGGATGGTTCAATATACAGAACTCCATCAATGTAATCCACCACACAAATAAACTCAAAGAAAAAAAGCATATGATCATCTCATTGGATGCTGAGAAAGCATTTGACAAAATCCATCACCCCTTCATGATTAAAGTCTTGGAAAGATCAGGAATTCAAGGCCCATACTTAAACATAGTAAAAGCAATATACAAGCAAACCAGTAGCCAACATCAAACTAAATGGAGAGAACCTTGAAGCAATCCTACTAAAATCAGGGACTAGACAAGGCTGCCCACTCTCTCTCTACCTATTCAATATTGTACTTGAAGTCCTGGCCAGAGCAATTAGACAACAAAAGGAGATCAAAGAGATACAAATTGGAAAGGAAGAAGTCAAATTATCACTATTTGCAGATGATAGGATAGTATACTTAAGTGACCCCAAAAATTCCACCAGAGAACTTCTAAACCTGATAAACAAGTTCAGCAAAGTAGCTGGATATAAAATTAACTCAAGCAAATCAGTGGCCTTCCTTTACACAAAGGATAGACAGGTGGAGAAAGAAATTAGGGAAACAACACCCTTCACAATAGTCACAAATAATATAAAACACCTTGATGTGAGTCTAAGCAAGTAAAAAATCTGTATGACAAGAACTTCAAGTCTCTGAAGAAGGAAATTGAAGAAGGTCTCAGAGATGGAAAGATCTCCCATGCTCATGGATTGGCAGGATTAATATAGTAAAAATGTCCATCTTGCCGAAAGCAATCTACAGATTCAATGCAATCCCCACCAAAATTCCAACTCAATTCTTCACAGACTTGAAAAAAGCAATTTGCAAATTCATCTGGAATAACAAAAAACCTAGGATAGTGAAAACTATTCTCAACGATAAAAGAACCTCTGGTGGAATCACCATCCCTCACCTTAAGCTGTACTACAGAGCAATTGTGATAAAAACTGGAAGGTATTGGTACAGTGACAGGCAGGTAGATCAATGGAATAGAATTGAAGACCCAGAAATGAACCCACACACCTATGGTTACTTGATCTTTGACAAAGGAGCTAAAACCATCCAGTGGAAAGAAGACAGCATTTTCAACAAATGGTGCTGGCTCAACTGGTGGTTAGCATGTAGAAGAATGCAAATCAATCCACTCCTATCTCCTTGTACAAAGCTCAAGTCCAAGTGGATCAAGGACCTCCACATAAAACCAGATACACTGAAACTAATAGAAAAGAAAGTAGGGAAGAGCCTGGAGCACATAGGCACAGGGGAAAATTTCCTGAACAGAACACCAATAGCTCATGCTCTAAGATCAAGAATTGACAAATGGTACCTCATAAAATTACAAAGTTTCTATAAGGCAAAGGACACTGTTAATAGGACAAAATGGCAACTAACAGATTGGGAAAAGATCTTTACCAATCCTATATCCAATAGAGGGCTAATATCCAATATATACAAAGAACTCAAGAAGTTAGACTCCAGAGAATCAAATAACCCTATTAAAAAATGGGGTACAGAGCTAAACAAAGAATTCCCAACTGATGAATACCAAATGGCTGAGAAGCAACTAAAGAAATATTCAACATCCTTAGTCGTCAGGGAAGTGCAAATCAAAACAACCCTGAGATTCCACCTCTTACCAGTCAGAATGGCTAAGATCAAAAACTCAGGTGACAGCAGATGTTGGCGAGGTTGTGGAGAAAGAGGAACACTTCTCTATTGTTGGTGGGATTGCAAGTTGGTACAACCACTCTGGAAATCAGTATGGCAGCTCCTCAGAAAATTGGATATAGTACTACTGGAGGACCCAGATATACCACTCCTGGGCATATACCCAGAAGACACTCCAACATGTAATAAGGACACTTGTTCCAATATGTTCATAGCAGCCTTATTTATAATAGCCAGAAGCTGGAAAGAACCCAGATGTCCCACATTAGAGGATAGATACAGAAAATATGGTACATTTACACAATGGAGTACTACTCAGCTATTGAAAACAATGACATCATGAAATTCTTATTAGGCAAATGGATGGAACTAGAAAATATCATGCTGAGCCTTATTTATAATAGCTAGAAACTAGAAACAACCCAGATGTCCCTCAACACAGGAATGGATACAGAAATTGTGGTACATCTACACAATGGAGTACTACTCATAAATTCATAAAAACAATGAATTTATGAAATTCTTAGGGTAATGGATGGATCTGGAAAATATCATCCTGAGTGAGGTAACCCAATCACAAAAGAACACACATGGTATGCATTCTCTGATAAGTGGATATTAGCCCAGAAGCTCAGAATGCACAAAGTACAATCCACAAACCACAAAAGTCAAGAAGAAGGAAGACCAAAGTGTGGATGCTTCGTTCCTTCTTAGAATGGGGTACAAAATACCCATCTAAGGAGTCTCAGAGACAAACTATGGAACAGAAACTGAAAGAAGGACAATTCAGAGACTGTTCCACCTGGGAATTCTTTCCATATTCAATCATCAAACCCAGACACTATTGTGGATGTCAGCAAGTGCTGGCTAACAGGAGCCTGATATAGCTGTCTCCTGAGAGGCTCTGACAGTGCCTGACTAATACAGAAGTAGAGATTCACAACTATCCATTGGACTGAGCACAGGGTCCTCAATGAAGGCGCTAAAGAAAGGACCCAAGGAGCTGAAGGGTTTACAGCCTCTTAGGATGAACAACAATATGAACTAACTAGTACCCTCAGAGCTCTCAGGGACTAAACCATCAGCCAAAGAGCACACATGGTAGGACTCATAGCTCCAGCAGTATATGTAAGCAGAGGATGGCCTAGTTGATCATCAATGGGAGGAGAGGCCCTTGGTCCTGTGAAGGTTATATGCCCCAATGTAGGGAAATGTCCAGGGCAGGAAGTGGGAGAGAGTGGGTTGGTGAGCAGGGGGAGGGGGGAAGAAATTGGGTTTGTTTTCTGTTTTTGTTTTTGATATTTTTTCACATGGTAACCAGGAGAGGAGATATCATTTGAAATGTAAATAAAGAAAATATCTAATAAAAAAATAAAATTAAATAAAATAATAAAATCCAAAAAAATATGTTAAAATCTAGGAGAAGGTGTTTACATGAGGTTCACCACCTAATCATGAAATACCTAATAAAACTCATGTGCAGAATTCATTCCTCTTTTGTAGTTTTAAAAATAGAGCTGGCTATATTTGAAGTAATTTTGAGAGATAAGATGCTATACAAGGAAATAGCATCCAAGATCAAAGCCACTGACAAGAGAGACAGGAAAGATTAAAACTCCCCTAAACATTTGAAAGGAAGGTTCCTGAGTCTCGGGGAAGTTTTCCTTCTTATTACTTTTTTCAAGAGCATAAGAATGACTGATGTTTTCAGAACCTGACTCATAATGTCCCATTGTATGGCATTCATTTCCCTTCAGAAAAGCACCTGTTTCCATGTCCTGTGACTTCATTAAAATGGGTATCTGTGGCTCAGTGGTACTGCTCACCTGTGCTTCTCTAAGGGAAGGTTCATGAGAACAAAGGATTTAAAGAGAAGAGCTGAGGGGTCAAGAAAATCAGTTTTGCTTAAATCTTACACATGCACAGCATTTTAAATTTAGACAGCAGAGTGAACTGCCTCTGTGGGTTGGTATGTAGATAAATGGAGAGATTAGAAGAAAGGTCAAACAATAGCAAGGAAGAGCAAAATGATGTTGTCCTTTCAAGTTGCTGTCACGTCCCTTTAGGATTGCCTTATTATTGACAATTACCACTTATTACAGTGTGCTACTGCTGTGTTCTTCATTTTCACCCAGGGTCTGGAGTCTGGCAGAGGTCTGGGTTCTAGGAGATAAGGCGGGTTCTTTTTTTTTTTAATAGTGTGTGTGTGTGTGTGTGTGTTTATTTAATTCTTTTTTAGCCCAATTGCTCTTGTAACATGTACAATATGTTGAAAAAGTAAACAAGAAATAGCCTTCTTTTTGGCTAAAAGACATCATTAATTTAAAATATTGAGTATATATCTTAGAACTTGGAGTCTTTTAAAGATCTCTTCAGAAAACTTGGAGCTTCAAAACAAAAAAGACAGTGAACATTTTATATCTTTCACGTCAGCAGTTGTATGAAAGAATTAACAGTGGAAACCCTTTTTCTTTGTGGGTGTGCGTGTATGTGTGTCTGATTTGTGTAGGTGAGGGGGAAACTCCCTTGATTATTCTTCTAACTTATTCTTTGAGGCAAGGTCTGTCAATCAAACCCCGAGTTTACCAGAACTGAGTGTAGTGACCCAGCTTGCTTCTCTTGCCCCCTTCTCTGCTTTCTGAGGCAGGAGTTACAGGTGAGCGTCTGAGATTCATGGACATATAATGAGTTCTGGGGGTTTGAACTCGTTCCTGTTGCTTATGTAGTGAGTACTTTATGTGCCGAGCTGTTGGATCCTGCTATTTTAGGTTGTAGTGTACCCTGTCAGGACAGCTCTCGAGCTCAGTACAAAGTGGGGCTCTTCTCTGCCTCCTCTGGGGAATCCAACCCCTATATCTTCTACCTGAGGAGTGTCGAGTAGTTCTTGGCAAAATTACAAGTTCAGTGCCCTCTCTCCAGATAAGACTCACTCCACAAGCAGCCTGGGATTCCTGGAATGCCTCTACATTCAAATGAGGCGTTCTCAGTAGGTTAGGTTCCAGCCAATGATTTACATTCTCCCTGAAAACTCCTACCTGCTCTCCAAGGGATTTGCATAAACTGTTTCCCTAAATATTACAGAGAACTTTAACACTAAAATCCTTGGAGACAGCTCCTACTCCCTACCCCCAACCCCCAGAAATCACTCCTGTATTTTTGTCATCGTAGAAGATTAAGGTTTTTTTTGAGATTCTGCCAGCCTCACCGTTCTGGGATCTGCTTCATTCTTCCAACCCTGTATGCAACAGTGCCTGGACATCCCTAGGGAGGAAGCAGGATGAGGAGCCACACTGAGCCATCTGCCTAGCCCCACAAGAGTATTGGATGCCTGCTAATCATCATGCTTCTCCTGAGAGCTCATAGAAAGACTCCTAATTAATAATAATCATGATAACAACTAGCACAGTATAATCCATTCAGACCTTGGTAGCCATACCAGAAGGTAGATTTTTTTTTTAAAAGATTTATTTATTATTATACATAAGTACACTGTAGCTGTCATTAGACAGCACCAGATCTCATTTCGGGTGGTTGTGAGCCACCATGTGGTAGTTGGGATTTGAACTCAGGACCTTTGGCAGAGCAGTCAGTGCTCTTAACCGCTGAGCCATCTCGCCAGCCCCGATATTATTTATCACTTCTCATTTTAGACAAGTAAAACTCAGCACATGATTGTTAAGAAATATGCCATAGCCATGCACTTGGGGTGTGGATGTAGACTCTGAACTCGGATGGTCTGGTTGCACATACAACTTTTCTGTGACTCATAGTTTGGATCAAATTTCTAATGTATCTTGATAGTATAGTTTTGTCTTTTTTTTTTCTTTCTAATCTCTAAGCATATTTTTAAAATGGGAGTATTTGAAAGTATCCTGTTAACGTTTGTTAAGACTTAAGAGAGTTTGTTATATGCTACCTGGGTTCTGGGAGAAATGTAAAGTTTCTTATTGGTTTTTACAGTAGAAATAAAATAGGTATTTAGTGTTACTGAAGCACTGAATTCTACCGTGTTGAAGTGTCAGGCAGGGAGGTTCTGCCTTTTGCTTCACTTTGAAGCAGGGCTTTGCAGTTTTATGTGATTGAGACCAAACAGCAGCAGTCAAGCTGGAAGACAGCACTGCAAACACATTACGCCATGCCAGTCCTTCTGAGGGAAGGTTGTTAGCTGACGACCTGCTTAGAGTGAAGAGAAACACAGGGCACATGGGTGGGAAAGATGGAGAACCTCAACACATATTTATTGGTTTGATATTACTGTTGTGTCAGGAAGGGTTCTCACCAAAATGTTGTGCCAAGAAAGGAGGGTTCATGAACCTCAAAAGACCACCAACGAGCTGTTTCTGATGTAATAGCATTAGGGTCTCTTTATTACAAGCTCGGGCTTGGGCTCTCCTGACACAGCAGGACAGAAAGGGAAGGTGGAACAGTCTTGAACCCTCAGCAAGGCAAGTTTTTATAGGAAAGTAGGAGCAAGTGAGGGGGTGAGGGAGGAGAAGTCTAGTTTGGCAAGTATCTAATAGAATGACTATAAGCCGACAGGTGGGTGTTCTGAAGTAAGACCAAATACAATCTCAAATGGTCTGAAACAGTCTGACTAATCTTTGATTAATGGTTGCTAGGGAGTGGCTAGGGAGTAATTCCGGCCAGGGACAAGCCATAGGGTCCTTCCTGATACGTGGATGGAACTTGGGTTTTGTTGTAGGTCAAGTTCTCAGGCTTTATTTTTTCTTTTTGTGATGGAGGCCAGTCCCAAGATGGAGTAGGTTTGGCCTCTCATTACTTAGTTCTGAATTGCTTAGAGATGATCATTTTATGCCAATTTATCCCTAATAATGCTTTGCTTCTCACCATTAGCCAGTTTTCTGTTTCCTCTCATGTCACTATAGAAGCCACATTATGGGTATTAATGAAGCATCCTTAGAAAGGAAAGATGTTTTGAAGAAATGGCATTTCCATTTCAGTGACTAAACACGCACACCCAAGCATAAGGGATCAATATTCCAAACCATGGCAGTGAATAATTTGTTATATTTCAGAACCTCCAAAACTTCCCTCACTAAAGAATAATTCTTAATGCAATATAACATGTGGTATTACAAATCACTTTGCAGCTAAGAAATCACTTAAGTAAACTTCTCAGCACAGTTTTGAAAAGAATTTTTCAGTATAACTATTTATTTATATATATGATAACACAATTTGTCTTCCTATCAATTGAGCAGAAGATATAAATAGCTAATTTTCAACAGAAGGGATTTTTTTAAAAAGATAATAGATATATAGAAACTTTCTATTGTTGTTTGTGGTCACAAGTACAAGTAAAAAGATTTTTTTTTTTTTTAAAAAATCAAATTGGCAGTGGAAATTATTTAATTCAGTTGTAGATGCCTTAAGGAAGTAGCATTTATAATCATTAAAAAATTCAATGAAAATATAATTACATCATTTCCCCCCTCCTTCCTCTTACCAAGTACATGACCTCCTCTTTTTTTAACCATGTTTTCCCGTATCGTAAGAATGAATAAATATATAAAAATAACATGCTGAATCCATTCAGTGTTGCCTGCACTCCTGTATCCAGGGCTGATTACTTGGTACTGGATAACCAGTCAGGTGGTTCCTCCGCGGGGAAGACTAATCTCTCTTAGCCATTATTGTTAACCAGGGATGAGCTTTGTGAGAGTTCCACCCCATACGCGGCAATGTCTGCTGCTGCTGAAATTGTTTAGGTCTTGTTTAGACAGCCATGTTGTCGGAATTTAACGCATATAGCTTTCTTCTCATAACTAGAAGGCATGATCTCACAGAAGATCTCCTGGTCCTGTCTCTTACAATCATTCTGCCCCCTCTTCTGAGATGCTCTTAGAGCCTTGGGCACAGGAGTCACGTTGTAGATGTGTCACGTGGGGATGAGTATGCTACGGGTAGTTGTTCTTGGCACTTTTGACAGGCTACGGATTCCTGTAATGATCTCCTTCTACTGCAAGAAGAGGTTCCTTTGATGAGGGATACATATGTAGAAAGCAGTTAGGGATTATTACTGGTTTAGGTCCTCCCCTCAGATGCATGGCCTCATTACCTACATGTCATTGGCTTTGGCTGGGTTTAGAGTACCAGATGAGATTTCCCTTCTGTTAAACAGCTTGATTACAGTTGTACAGCTATGGTTACTACCAAGATCTAAGTGCCGCTATTGCAGTGTTAGGGGTCTCTTGCCCTGCTGGTCATTGTGCTTCACCGGGGTCACAGGGGGTGGCTCGAATGGATGCTTTTTCTCCTTAGCAGCTTACCTGACCCCTTTCAATGGTGTGAAAGTTAGTTCTCGGGCTGGAGAGATGGCTCAGCGGTGAAGAGCACTGCCTGCTCTTCCTAAGCTCCTGAGTTCAAATCCCAGCAACCACATGGTGGCTCACAGCCATCTGTAATGAGATCTGATGCCCTCTTCTGGTGTGCCTGAAGACAGCTATAGTGTACTCATATAAAAATAAATAAATAAGTAAATAAATAAATAAATAAATCTTAAAAAAAAAAAAAGAAAGTTAGTTCTCTGGGAGGAGGTTTTTGGGTCAGTCCCAGCTTAAATACTCTGAGTCCTATGTAGAAACTGCATGGTGTCTTTAGCAGTAGGACTTAACATCAACTTCTGGGAGGCAAATCAGCAGAAATATCAATAGCCATTTCCATTTTGGGAGTCTCATGGATTCCCCTGACTGACAGCTTCAGAGTGGTTTTTGTAATGCTTGGCATGGGATTTTGATAGATTATGACTTGTAGGAGGAGCACTTCTGTACTGTTTTGTCTGCTGTACTGTAATATGTTAGGAGTTTAATGCTTTCAGATGTCTTTATTCTTTCATGATTTTTCTTTTTCTATTTGAGGAACTTTGTAGTTCTGTACAAATTGTAGAATGATTTTTTTTTTAATTTATAGATACGCTATGGCATTTTGGCAGGAAGTACACTCCATCTGTAGATTGCTTTGGGCAGTATAGACAGTTCAGGAATATCAAGCCTTGCAATCCCAAAACATGGGGCGTCTTTCCAATTTTTTTGTGCGTCCTTTCCTACTTTACAGCAGGGGTCGTAGTTCTCCGTGTTCAAGACTTTTTGTCTGTGTTTGTTCTCACGTATTTTGTTCTTTTTGGGGGGCATGGGGTGGGTAATTCTTTCTCACATGGTGGTGGGTAGGATTGCCCTCTCAATTTCTTTTTACCACTATTCATTGTAAATACAAAGAAACACAACAGGTTTTTAAAAGTGCTTAGTATGTGCGCTGCATATTTACTGATCTTTAAATTTAGTTTTAGAGGTATTCTTTGTTGTGTGAAATTTTTAGGTGTACTCAGGATATATGTGAAGAGATTGTTTGTGTTTTTTCTTTCCATTTAGATGCCCCCCCCTTTCCTTTCCTTTCCTTTTTCTATTTTTTTTTCCTGAGACTAGGATTCTCTGTGTAGCTCTGGCTGTCCTCGAACTCGGTCTGTCAATCAGGCTAGTCTTGAACTCAGAGATCCTCCTGCCTCTGTCTCAGGAGTATTGGGATTAAAGGCACGTGTTGCCACCAGGCATTCTTTTTTTTTTTTTTTTTTTTTCCTCTTGTGGCATGTGTTTTATAATTAGGATTTCCAGTGTTATTTCTGCATAGAAGTGGCAGGCACATTTCCTGATCATAGAAGAAAAACTTTCACTCTTTTATGATTGAATCTCTCTCTCTCTCCCCCTCATATGTATATATATATATACACATATATATATATATACATATATATATATGTTGTGACCTTTTCCTAGATACCTTTTGTTTTATTGATTTAATTTCCTTCTACTCCTTTAAATTTTTAATTTTAAATTTCACATATGGAACACTGTATTTACATAATTTATCTCTCTCCTTTCCCAGCTGGGCTCCTTCCAGTGTCCTTCCTCACTCCTTCTCAAACTTATAACTTCTTCTATAATTACCATTGTTACAGAGGCATACAGAGGCATAAAAGTAAACATATATTTATGTTATATGTACAACATACTGTGTACATTTAGTGATGTTTATTCATATGCTAAATATGAACTACCTGGGACTAGATAACCTATCAGGGGCCTTTACCTGAAAAAAACCAATTTCCCCTATCTCAGCAGACATTAATTCCTGTATCACTTCATGTAGGGGAGGGACCTTGTATGGGCAGGACCTTGTGATGGGCAGGACCTTGTGATGGGTGGGACCTTGCTATGGGCGGGACCCCATCTATGTTGGCATGTTAACTAGTGTTATCTTTGTGTAGGTCTTGTTGAAAGGACCATATTGTTGAGATTTCCTGGGTGCAGCTTTCCTATCTGGAAGGAGGAAAGAGAATGGGCAAATGATGTAATTACATTATAATCTCAAACAAGAAAAGAAATAACTGAGAGATTAGAAGCTACCATCTAGCAGGAGGCATCCTGGTCCTCTGACTCTCACAACCACGTACGTTTCTTCCTCTAGGATGTTCTCCTAGCTTTAGGCACAGAGGTTGAATTGCACATGTGCCACTTGTTCTCTGAATTTTGACTAGTTGTACATCTCTGTGATAGTCTCACCCTTCAACAGAAAGCTTTCATTTCATTCTAGGTTTGTTTGCAGAACGTTTCATCACGAAATCATGTTGAATATTTGTTTTTACATCCATTCAGGTAACTAGGTGATTGATCTTTCATTCTATTAAAATGATGTGCTTGCTAGGGTTTTGTTTTTGTTTTTGTTTTCATTTGTTTTGTGTTTTTATTTATTTATTTATTTTTGTTTTTGGTCAACTTTACACAAATCAGAATGATCTGGGAGGAATGAACCTTGATTGAGAAAATACCTCCATCAAACTGGCCTGTGGGCATGTCTGCAAGACATTTTCTTGATTAATGATTGATGTGGGAGGTCCTGGCTCATTATGGGCTTGCCAACGCTGGGCAGATGTCTTGGGTTGTATAGGAAAGCAGGCTGAGCAAGGTACAGAGTGCAGTCCAGTAAATAGTGTTACTTAGTACCCTCTGCTTCAGTTCCTATCTCCAGTTTACTGTCTTGAGTTCCTTCTCTGACTTCCCTGGATACTGGACTATAAGCTGTAACATGAAGTAAACCCTTTCCTTCCCAAATTGCTTTGGTCATGGTGGTTTTTTTTTTTCATTTTTTTGAGACAAGGTTTCTCTGTTTAGCCCTGGCCGTCCTGGAACTCACTCTGTAGACCAGGCTGGCCTCAAACTCAGAAATCCGGCTGCCTCTGCCCCACAAGTGCTGGGATTAAATGCATTCATCACCACTGCCCGGTGGTCCTGGTGTTTTATGACAGCAATATACAGGAAACTAACATACATGCTATGCTAAATTAATGCCAAGTTGATTATTTGTATGTTGAACAAACTTTGTATCTCAAGGATAAGTCCTTGATCATGTCATTTGTTTTTAACCTACTGCTGAATTTAGGTTGCTAGCTACGGTAGCTAGTCAAGGTAGAGTTATCTGGAAGGATGGTATCGTAACTGATAAAAATGACTCCGTAAGATCTAGTTGTAAGGCATTTTTTAAATTAGTGGTTGATGGGGGAGGGCTCAGACCATTTTGGGTGGTGCAATCCCTGGGATGGTGGTCCTGGATTCTATTCAGAATCAGGCTGAGCAAGTTTGGAGGAGCAATCCTGGAAATAGCACCCCTCCATGGCCTCTGCAATAAGCTCCAGCCTCCAGGTTTCTGCCCTGGCTGAGTTTCTGTCCTGATTTCCTTCAGTGTTGAGCAGTGGTACAGAAGTTGCTTTGGTCCTGGTGTTTTAGCACATCAATAGAAACCTCAACTGAGACACTAGCATTTTGTGGAAAAAAAAATGTCTCTATAGTCATCAGAGATTTTTAATTATAGCTGCATTTTTGTTTTCTTTTTGTTTTTTTTTCTTTTCTCTTCCTCTTTCTTTCTTTCCTTCTTTCTTTTCTTCCTTCCTTCCTTTTTTTTGGAACGTGTTTGTCTGGTTTTGGTATCAAAACATTGCTGGCCTTGCTAAAAGAGCTTGGAGTGTTCACAGTTTTTGAGTTTTTGGAAAGAGGTTGAAAATGATGAGCACTGATTCGTTTAAAAAACCCTGATAGGATTTGTCTGAGAAATGACACTGAAGTGTGGCTTGACTTAAATTATGTTTCTTTGTAAATATACCCAGCAGTGGGATTACTGGACCATGTAATCTCAGATGGTCTCCTATGATGGTTCTGCTGGAAGTGCACACCCATCAACAGCATGCAGGGGCCTTTTTATCTAATGGCTCTCACTGTTTATGTTTCATAATTTGGTAAGAGAAATTCTGACAGGAGGAAGGTGGAATATCATTGTAATTTCAATTTGCATTTTCCTGATTAATGATGTTTTACATTTTCTGATGTATTTGCTGCCATATATTTACTGCCTTTTGAAAAATGTCTCTTTGGGTCATTTGCCTACTTAAAATCAAGTTAGTTTTCCTGCTATTGAGTTGAGATCTTTATGTCTTTTGAATATAAAACTCCTTAAAGCTTACTTTTGGGGTATTATGACTTATTATGTGTATGTGTTCATGCAGACATTCATGCAGAGGACAACTTTTGGGAGTTCTCTCTTGCCACCTTGTAGAATCTGGAGGTTGAAGCCAGATCACCAGTCTTGTGCACACACGCTTATAACCACTGAGCCACTTTGTTCACCCTTAAGCTCTTATTAGCTCTGTAATTTGTACATTTCTTGCCCACTTAGTAGGCTACCTCTCTAGTCCTTCGATTGCTTTCTTGTCTTGTAGAATATTTTTAGTTCAATGTAGTTCTGCTTGTAGTGTGATGGTGTGATAATTGTTCATTTTCACTTGTTTCCATACATTGATACCCATGTGTTGTTTGGCTTGAGGATGTTCAATTATTCTTTAGCTTTCTTCACTTTTTCCTATTATTTTTCTTTTCACTCCTCTAACTGGGAAATCTCAAGTGAAGTGTTCTCTGAGTTCACTGATGCATCTGCCGATCCCTTGCTTGATTGTCTGCTGGTGAACCTTCTAGTGAATTCTTAAATCAAGGGTTCTGTTGAGCTAGAGAGCAAAGGATGGGAGCAGAGTAAGTTAAAATTCTACAAAACTTGTTCTCAATTAACATTCTCTTTCTCTGCATTCTCTTTTTGTGTGTTCTCTCTCTGTGTATGCTCTCTCTGTGTGTATGCTCTCTCTGTGTGTATGCTCTCTCTGTGTGTATGCTTTCTCTCTGTGTATGCTCTCTCTCTGTGTTTGCTGTTCTTCCCCGCCCCTCCCCCGCCTCTCTGAGTGTGTGTATGTGTGTGTGTATACATGTTGGGAGTGCACTGGCCATCATTACTTAGTTTTCTCTATGACTTCTCACCTTACTTTTGAGACTGGCTTTCTCAATGAACCTGGAGCTTGCTGATTCTTCTAGGATGATCGATTGACCAATGAGCTTCAGTTATGATGTGTTCTCTCTCCCCGGCTGCTGGAGTCACTGATGTGGGCACCATGGTTTTTACGGTTCATAACTAGGTCTTCATGCTTACAGAGTGAAAGCTTCACCTCCCAAGCCATCTGCCTAGCCCCTCAATTAACAGTTTTGAATAGATTTTCTATGAGTTTCTGGAACCTTTGTTAAATTTTAAGTGTGAGATTTTTTTTTTTTTGGTGACAGATTTATGGTTTTTAGGGAAGGACAGACCCTCAGAGTTCCTTATCTTACCATTTCCACTGGCATCTTCATACATTATTACCTGTAGTATGGTAATAAATTTCAACGCATTATGAAATATTAGTGTGCAATAATAATGAATTGGAACTGGATAATGTATATACTATTACCTTTATCCATAATGCAACAAATTAGGTGTGTTTTCCTGACAAGCAACCTATGTTAGTTTCCTTTTTAGTTTTGCTTTTTAAAAATGACAAGCAAAGTAATGAATTTTGTTACCACATTTTTATACATCTTTGTGTTGATTCTAATTCCCTGTTCTCTCTGCCCATGTCTCCTGCTCCTCAGTTTGTCCCCTCACTCTTTTCTCTTCCCGCTGTCACATCACCTATATTCTCCCTCCCTCTTCCCTCTATCCCTTAAGACCCCTGTCTCCCTATCTCATAGTCTCCTTTAATGTTTCATGACATGCTTAGCCATTCCCATACACATAAAAATTCCCATCTGTGGTCCTCATGTAAGAGAAGACATATTTACCTTTTTGTGTCTGGGTTACTTTGCTTAATACAATAGTTTATAGTTCCATTCATTTTCTTACACATATAGCAGTTTTATTTTTGTTCATGGAAGAATAAATATCTATTGTGTTTATGTACCCTATTAAAAAGAAATCTCTTCATCTGTTGATGGACCTCTAGGCTGCCTCCATTTTCCAGCTAGTGTTAATAGAGCAGCAGTAGTATGGATATACAAGTGTCTTTGCAGTGGGGTAGGGGGGTCTGTTAGGCGTACAGGATAGTTGGGTTATATTACAGTACTAATTTTGCTTTTGAGAAATATCCAGACCTGTTTCCATATATCCACCAGGAAGACAGGAGTCCCAAAAGCAGGCAAAAGCACCAGAGACAATCCCTGCTCCTGATGTTGGGACTCCCAAAGAACACCAAGCTACACAACAAATATGTAACAAATATGTTGAGGGTTTAGGTCAGTCCCATGCATGCTCCCTGGATGGCTAATCAGGTTCAATCTCTGTGAACCCCAAAGGGCTCAGATTAGTTGATTCTGTATGTACTTGTTTGGTGTCCTGGACCCCTCTAACTCTTATAATCTCTCCACATGATTCCTGAGCTCCACCTAATGTTAGCCTGTGGGTCTCTGCATCTGTTTCCATCAGTTGATGGGCAAAGCCTCTCTCATGATAATAGGGTTAGGCACAAACCTGAGTATATCAGAATATCATTAGAAACATTTCATTGACTTTTTTCCCCCTAGTTGTGATCAGTTCTATCCTAGGTCTTGGGGTACACAGCCTCTGTCTCCTGGTACTCTAGGCAGTGTCAGGGTGGACTACATCTTGTGTCATGGGTCTCATGCTAGACCAGTCACTGGCTGGCCACTCTCACAGTTCTGTGCCAGCTTCATTTACCCCAACATATATTGTAGGCAGGATAAATTGAAGATTATGTGGCTGGGATGCTGCTCCAATGCCTCCACTGGAAGTCTTGCCTGATTACAGGAGATGGCCAGTTCAGACTCTGTATTCCAACTGCTAGGAGTCTTAGCTAGGATCACTCTCATAGATTCCTGGAAGTATCCATTGCACTGGGTTTCTAGCTTGCCCCAAGATGCCCACCCCCCCACTTCTAGTTGTTTCTCCCAGTATTCTCTCTCTCTATTTTCCCCTTTGATCCCTCCTGTTCCCTTTTACTCCACCCCCTTTCACCTTCAATGACTATTCTGTTTTCCATTCCCAGGGAGAGCCATATGTTTTCCTTCCTTGAGCTTTGCCACGGACTGGATTGCTTTGGGACCCCTTGTTCTGTGGGGTGATAAAAGTTCTGGCCTGGTGGGCAAAGAATTCAGCTAGTGACAAACAGACATAGTACAAGAGAGTGTTGTAACTGAATGCAATTTGTTGCAAAAAAAAAAAATAGAAATCAGGTTTATATAGTATACAGAAAACAGGGCAAACTACAGAAGTCACATAGGCAGGAGATGGCTACATCAAGGTCAGTAAAATCAAACAGCCAGGTGCAAGGCGGAGGAGCAGTGGTGTCTTTCTTCTTGGGCTAGGTTGTCCTGGCAGCCCCAAGATAAACTCTCAGGGTCTGTCTGAGGCAAGTAGCTGAAGGTCGTATTTTAGCATTCCTTGGCTGTAACATAAATAATTAGTGATGGGAGCCCTACAACTTCTAACTCCTCACTGGCAGTAAAACAGTTTTTCTTTTTGTGGGACTGCTCTGATAAAAAGTGCCTAACTGGTATCTCTAACTCTTGAGACACCCTGTCTGGTAAGACAGCTTCTTAGTAAAAATTCCAAGCTAATTACAGCTAGGAAATCTATTAGGATTATTGAAGCACTGTGAAGGCTAGGAAATAATGTTCAATCTCAGTTTTAGCTAATAACAAAATATTTCCTAGGGCACCTTTATGCTTGAATAAAGAAAGCACGCAGATCTCTCCACAGATTATAGCAGAGATCAATCTGGAACACCTCTGAGGTAGGAGAATGTCAGTGACTGACTACCTCAGGAGGCTGACTCCTTTTGAAGTGTATGCCTCAGTTCTGTGAGCAAGTTTTTAGGCCTGTCCCAGGCACAACTGAAGTAGATGAGTTATGTGTAACAGAGCTTTCCTTATTATTTAGCTTCTCTGGGTCTGTGAATTGTTAGCACTGTTTACATTTACTTTATAGCTAATATCTCATTATAAGTGAGTAGATATTATGTTTGTTTTTCTGGGTCTGAGTTACTTCACTCAGAATGATCCTTTCTAGTTCCATCCTTTTGATGGCAAATTTCACAGTGTCATTGTTTTTAACAGCTGAGTAATACTCCATTTTGTAAATGTACCACATTTCTCATCTATTCTACTGAGGAACATTTAGGTTGTTTCCCATTTCTGGCTGTCTTAGTTTGGGTTTTATTGTTGTAAAAAGACATCATGACCACAGCAAGTCATGGTGGTAAACATGGCAGCATGAAGGCAGACATCATGTTGTAGGAGCAGAGAATCCTACATCTTGATCTGAAGACAGCAGAGAGAGACTGTGTGCCTCACTAGGCATAGCTTGAGAATATATGACCTCAGAGCCTGCCTCCACAATGACATAGTTCCTCCAACAAGGCCATACCTATTCCAACAAGGCCATACCTCCTAATAGTTCAGACTATCTGGAGACATTTATTCAAGGTCCAAATAGTCTCAAAACAATTTTACAGCCTCTACTGATTAACCCAAACATAGCAAAGGCTTCACTGATGCACTTCACTCAAAGCCAGACACAAAGACTATACTATGCATTTCACTTAAAGCCAGATAAAGGATATCACTACATCACAATATCATGTGGTTTTTATTATGATTGCTCTGTAGTACAGCTTTAAATCAGGGATGACAATACCTCCAGAAGTTCTTTTTTTTGTTTTTTGTTTTTTGTTTTTTTCATAGGAAGTTGACTATTGTACTTTCAAGGTCTGTAATGAATTTTGTTGGAATTTTGAAGGGAATTGCATAAAATCTATAGATTGCTTTTGGATAGAAAGCCAATTTTGCTGTTAATTTTACTAATCAATGAGTGTGGGAGATCCTTCCACCTGATATCTTCTCTGATGGTAGATATTTTGACTGGGATGAGATGAAATCTCAAGGAACATCTATGGCACATTTCCCTGATGACCACAGATGCTAATTTAGTGGTCATTTATATTTTCTCTTTTAAAAACTATCCAATTGATTAGACCATTTTAAAATGGGACATTCATTTTCTCATTATTTAGGCTTATCGTCAGATGTACAGCTAGTAAAGAGTCTCTCCTGTTCTGTAGGATGTCTCCTCACTTGAACAGCTATTCCTATACATTATTTTGATTAGCCTTTTAATTTTATGAGGCTCTACTTTCCCATTATTGGCTTTATTTCCTGATTTAAATCCTACTCCGGAATTCTTTTCCCATGCTGTATCCTGAAATAATATGAATTACTACTTAAATATTTATTTCTTTTTCTTTTCTTTCCTTTTTTTTTTTTTTTTGAGACAGGGTTTCTCTGTATAGCCCTGGCTGTCCTGGAACTCACTCTGTAGACCAGGCTGGCCTCAAACTCAGAAATCCACTTGCCTCTGCATCCCAAGTGCTGGGATTAAAGGTGCACACCACCACTTCCCAGCCAAGATTTATTTCTTAATATGATTACATTCGAACTGGCTGGAGACTAAAGCTTCAACACCTGAACTTTAAGGAGACACAATTTAGTCATCTACTTAGACATCCCTAACAAAGGACTTGTGTATAGTATGTATTCGACATTCTTTACAACTTTTAGGAAAGAGAAAACTCAACAGAAAAACATGAGAAAGAGTTCAATACAGTCATTTTTCTCTTTACAAAAGAGAAATTTTGAAGAACATTAAGGAACAGTTGGCATTACTATTTATCAATGTAATAAAAATTTAAATTACAGCAGGAAATCCTATCCACCCCATATAATGGTTATAGATGACACTGTCACGACCTGACACGCATGCTGATGAATGGGAAACTTCATGCTCTGCTGGCAGGAGAGTGGATGAATAACATCATTCCGATACAACAGCAGGTTGAATCCCAGAAATATAAATTTCACTGAAGGAAGGAAATTGTTCTACACAAGTCCATTTGTTTCAAATTCAAAAACTAGAAGACGATGATAGAAATAAAATAATGAAGTAACTTTGGAAAAATGGAAATGCACTTTTATCAAATCACAAGGGCGGGAGCAGGAGTTTAGGGTGGTGACAATATTCTATTACTCGAGCTTACTGATGCTTCACCTTATAAAAATTTGCTGCATGAAAAAATCCATATTTAGTAAAGAAAAATAGGAAACAAAGCAAAGTTTCTAGAAGTAGAAAAAAATCACTATATTTTCCACATGATATTCTCTATGTATATTTTTCAAATATTTTATTAAAAATAAATTTCACCAGGTATGGTAGCACACAAATGGAATTTAAGCACTTGAGAGAGGCACGATTGTGACACTTTTGAGGCTAGCCTGGGTTACATGACAAGATTCTGTCTTTATAGGCCAGATCAATGAACAGACAAAATAAATAATCAAATAGATAGGAATGAATTTCCCTAAACAAATAAAATATTAAGACTGCTACATTGACACATGCTGGGAAAACAATGAACAGAAGAGCATTGATTGTGCCTGTCACGTGACACTGTCTAAGAGCCCTTGGCTTTTATCTATACTCAGATTGTCCAAATATCAGCTCTAATAATCTCCAAGCTCAAATTCTACTTCTCTTGCGGGTTTGCCTAGGAAAGCCCTAAATGATTTATTGTCAGGATATTAAATACTATTATATGATATATTAAAACTATGGAATATGCTGGTTTGCAAAGAAGAGCAACAAAGTGATATAAAACAATGTAACAAAGGAATTTGGTGAGCTTGCTTTGTAGGCAGCTGGCAAAGTTTTGAGCCTTGATCTCCTCTCACATACAAATTTCCTGTTAGGAATGTGTGTGCTCTTTCATGTTACTCAGATCTGTGTTTTGCACTTAGAAAAATTACGGATAAGGCTTCATATTATTATTTGTTTCTTTTATATTTTCGTCAGGGTATGTGCTGACTTGTGGCTGTGGACTCTTGAAATCACTGCTTTGGCAACTCATTTGCCTCCCTCCTTCTAGCTTCGTGTTCATATTATCTATCATGGGACCATGCAAAAGCAGATTTTATTGTTAATCTAATAAAATTGACAGTTGTGGCCTCCTCACTGGCAAGGGTGTCTTCTGAGATCCTGAGAGAGAGCCTAGTGCTGCTTTTATATGATTACATGCTTTCAAAAAATTGGCAGAGCAAGGCACTTTAATCATGGTCAATAAAGCAAGCTATTATATTTTCCAATTCCACTTCCCACTTCATTCTTATTTCTCCTCTTTGAGATGGGTTTAGAGTCATTGTGAACATTTTTGGGGCCTGG
>NW_022196906.1:77237421-77252584 GCF_008632895.1 Mastomys coucha | reverse complement strand
GAAGAAGAAGAGGAGGAGGAAGAGGAGTTAGAGCTAGGGCAATGGTCCATCACTTAGTCTGGGACATACATGTTTTTAGTCACTGCTATATACATATCTAATGTGAGCTATTTTGGTATAGAAATAGTGGACCGGGAAAGGGGATAACATTTGAAATATAAATAAAGAAAATATCCAATTAAAAAAAAAGAAACAGCTCCCAGCAAAGTTTAACCATATATGTAATAATATGTGATAAGATCTTCTGTCTATTGTTGAATGTCTCAAAACAAAACATTGTGAAACTGATAATGAAATGATTTACCATCAACTTTTGCAGAAAATCAAACTATCTTTTAAACTCATCTTCTAATAGAAAATAACATTGTACAACTGCCATAAAATTCACCAAACAATGGTAACTAAAACCTTAGAATATATGTAATAATACACAACAAAACATCATATTTTTCTATTTAATTATTTCATATCAGAATTTAAAATGTTTGTTACTCTTTCTTTCTCATATTTTATTATTATTCACATTATATTTTGAGACTGAGTCTTACTCTGCAGCTTTGTATAACTTGGATGTCACTGTATAGCACAAAAGCCATGACAATGAATCCATAGCATGTGATTAAATATATTTGTAATAAAAGTGTATAACTTCTTTTGCTAAAACATTGAAATTATTTCCTAGGTTTTGAATTTCAAATCTGTAATTCTGAAATCTGCCGCACAGCTGAATCATTTACCTACTGAAGATATCTGTCTCAAATGAGCATCAAGATGTTTAGGTAGCCAAATTGTCTCTTAGATTGTTCAGATTTGGGTATGGTTGAAATAAGGTTATTCCTCCCACCACCACCCCAGATTTTAAACCTTATCATTTCAAATACAAACAAAAACAGCTCAGGAGCTTTTGGATTCTGTGCCCCTGGGTCTTATTGATTCTGTTCATTGTATTTCTAAGAATATGATAAACAAAAAAAGAAGTTGATAAAGTTATGCTAAGAATCAAATTTGAGATGCTGAAAACTGAATTTTTATTAAACCCTTTTAAACAACTCTTCTACCCACACACAAAATGTATGCATTCTGTTCAACATAATCTCCAATATAATGCCCAGCCATCATAAGTATTCATCTTCCAAAGAAATCCCAGCTGACAAATACAGAAAATCTAATATGTCTGGAATAGTGTCTGTTTACTAATCTGTCATTGGAACAACAGCAGTAATTTCAGTCTCCTTAGTGTGAAAGGTACATGTAATGGGTTTAATAGAGTTGTTGTATTGGCAAGACAATTTCAGCTTTCAGTAGTGAAGATCCCTGTCATAAATAGTATCATTTTTACTTTTTTTGGTACTATTTAGACCACTTAAATAGTTATATAATCAATGTAAGCACACAAAAAAATCAGCAATTGATGTCCAGAGTCTGTAAATATGAACGTGTGAGATTTATCAGCTAGTTCTAGAGAGGAAGACAGTAGAGCAGCACAATGAATCAAGGAGAAAGGAATCTTTTTTCCTTACACTTCAGTCACAGAAAAATACCACTAGCTATAAACTCATTTTGAGGACAGCTTCAAGATTAAATGATAGGGTCACATTCATATGAACTATCATAGAAATATTTATTATTGCTCATTTTGAGAGAGGTCAAAGAGAATTCATCTAGAAATTAAGACTTGGATTATCTTTGAAGTGCTAAGTGCTATTTAACAGATATGGCCTCACTGATGTGAACATGGAGGAAAGCATACCTGTATCTTACAGAATTCTAGCTGCCTTGCTCATGACCTTTGTGTTCCATTTTTCTGAGGACCAGTTCTTTACCTAAAACTCTTACAATAGCTGATACAACAATTCTAATATTTACTAGCCATTTATAAAACTGATATGATTACTAACTTTCATTCTCTCATGTTTCTGGCTTGTAGCAAGTGCCCAGTAAAAGTTAATGGTTTTGGGTTGTTGTCTTTAACTTGGTGAAGTCTACACAAAGGGGCAATGCCGATGCACACTTTTTAAGAAATATGTGTCATGTCATATTCATGAATGGATACTGCTGAAGTCAGTTTTTTGGTTACTAATAACAAAAACCACTTCAGCAGTTCTGCCAAGATGTTATATTAGTTTATGAGATTATTTTAGTGGAAATTACATTGCTGAATCTTTTCAGCAAGATCCTATGTATACTACTGCAGGGTACATCCCTAGATCGTACTGTCCAAACTGTACTTGCCCCTTTGGACTAAGGAGGGAGCCTGGGTCAAATGTTAGCACCTAGTGTGTACTTAGAGCTGATGATATTGGCTTCTACTTTCAGTAGACATGGCCAAAAGACTATAAAGTTCCCAAACAGAGTAATAGTGTTCAAAACCTCTGGAGTAGTTAGAAAATGTAATGATGAATGCTGTAGAGTTTTTACATAGATTATCTGTTTTAACCTTCAAAGCTCCCTGTTGAAATGCCATTGCAATCACCTTTTCTTTCTAGACAAACATGACAGACACTTTTATGTCATCTTTCTCAGACTCTGGGGTAATAACAGGCTGATCTAACATTTTAACTGAGAGTTATGTTCTGGGTGTGAACTGTCCCCTCAATATATGCAGAATATGGACCTCAGCTAGTGAGAGGTGATTGGATCATTGAATCTCTGACCTAGTCAATGGGCTAACCCACTGCTGTTGACTGAGAATTAGACAGTGTTACTGGGGGGAGGGTGTGGGAACTTTTGGAGTTGAGACCTAGTTAGACAAAGTTGGTTCCTGGAGACTATGTTTTTCTCTCATGCTGCTCTGTCTCTCTGAATTGTCTTCTCTTCTCTTCTCTTCTCTTCTCTTCTCTTCTCTTCTCTTCTCTTCTCTTCTCTTCTCTTCTCTTCTCTCTTCTCTTCTCTCCCTCTCCCCTCTTTTCTTTTCTTTTCTTTTCTTTTCTTTTCTTTTCTTTTCTTTCCTTTTCTGTTCTTTCTTTCCTCCTTCCTTCCTCTTTCTTTCCCTCTCTCTTCCTTTCTGTTCTTTATTTCTTTCTTCCTTCCCTTCTTCATTTCTTTTTTTTTAAAATTAATTTATTCTCTCATGTATTACATCTCGCCCACAGTTTTCCCTTCTTCCTTCCCTCCCTCTGCTCAGGTTATCCTTCCCCATCTATTCTTCCTCCATTTCCCTTCAGAAAAGGGCAGACCTACCAAGGATATCAACTAAACATGATATATCAAGTTATAGTAAGATTAGGCACCTCCCCTCATATTAAGACTGACCAAGGCAACTCAGTAGGAGGACAAGGTTCCCAAAAGCCTGAAAAAATATCAGAAATGGCTTACACTTCCTCTGTGAGGAGTCCCACCAAAACACCAAGTTACACAACTGTAACATACATACACGGGACCTAGGCTAGATCCACGTAAACTCCCTGATTGTTGGTTCAGGCTCAGTGAGCCCCTATGAGTCCAGGTTTGTTGATTCTGTGAGTTTTCTTGTGGTGTCCTTGAGCCCCCTGACTTCTACAATCTTTCCTCCCCCTCTTCCATAGGATTCCTAGAGCTCTGCCTAATGTTTGGCTGTGGGTCTCTCTGTATCTGTTTCTAGCAGTTGCTGGGTGAAGGCTTTCTGATTCCTCCTCTTTTCTTGTCACCATAAAATATACAACTGTCTTCCCTTCTGCCTCATTATAGTTCTGGCAACATGGAGTTGAACAGCATGAGCTGAAACGTTCAGAGACTGGGCCCAAAACTTCTTTTTTAACTCTTAAGTTTTTTTATGTCAAACACTTTGTCACACTGATATAAAACTGACCGAGGGAATCAATCCTGTAAATGACCAAAGATGCTACAAGTCTATCAGGTATTCAGCCACTGCTGTTTAAGTCTCAATGTTTTCAGCAAGATTTAATTAAGGATTGTGTTTGTCAGGTGGCTGATCAATACATTTTGGAGGGAACTTGAGCTATATGAAAGGCTGCCAGCCTTAGGGGAAGAAAACGCTCATCAATGAAGCTTCTCTTTGTAGTAGGTGGTGATTAAGATAGAAACTGACAATTGGTTAAGGCATAGAGAATAAAAGTGCAGAATTCTCAGCTCTCAGAATTTACATATATATATTCCATTTATATATATTAATATGTGCGTGTGTGTGTGTGTGTGTGTGTGTGTGTGTGTATGTATTTATACCATTTCCATTCCTTCTATAAGGCTAGATAACATCACAGAAGAGATGGTAAACAGAGTGCAAGAGCTTCGGTGGTGGTGGACTACAAGGAAACTGTCTTCTAGATACAGCAAGGCAGATGTATGCATGAATTCACAGCAGTTGACCAATGCACTAATCTATGCATAATGGTAAGTCATTAGGAGTCAGTTTAACACTATGTCCAATTAACAACAAAATAGTATTGCATCCCCCTTTAGGGCTATGAGTGGTTTTGTTATAGGTTTTTGGCCTGATAATGGTACCAGGTACAGGTTTCATCCTGTAAAGCAGGACTTAAATTCAGCCAAAAAGTGATTGGTTATACCTAGACGTTTGGGTTACTATTATACCAGTGGCCTTGTCTTGCCGGGCCATTCATTATTTTACCTTGCAGGGCTAACAGCTGGGTATGAGTGATGACTATTTTTCTTTTCTGGTAGTATATGCATAGAACCTTTCAGCAATATGAAAGCTAGTCAGTAGGGATGAAACTTTCAGGTCAATATCAACTTCATTCCTTCATGTTCTATGATAATGTGGCAATAGTGTCTAACAATCAAGTTCTGGAGGGTGGTCTCTAGTGTCTACGAGGGGAATTGTCCAGTTACACAGCACCCCATTATTTATATGTATGAGTATCTGTATCTCTGTATGTGTCTATGCACATACAGATTCTACAGTAGTAGTTTTCCATGTGACTTTTTTGAAATGTCTTCATTGTAAGTTATCCCTCCCTATTTTCCCTCTCCTACTGTGACCTCCCCTCTACATTTCAATTTAACTCTTCCATTTCTCTTAGTTCAATTTAACCCTTTATAGCAGTGCATTGTATCTCTTCTGACTGTTGTATCTTAAGAATACTTGAAATCTGAGATGGTTACATTCCCTGTAGTTTTATGTTATAGGATTGTTTTTGCTATCCCGAGTCTTTTGTGTTTCAGTATTAAACTTAAGGTGCTTTTCAGTTTCAGTAACATACTGTTTTGGATTTTTGATGGAGACCAGATTGACTCTTTTTGTAGGATGGATATTTGTACAATATTAATCCCAATGATCCAGTAGCCTAGGAGGTCTTTCTACCTCCTGGTATTTGCTTCAATTTATTCCTTTAGTGTTTTAAAGTTTTCACTGTGCAAATCTTTCACATCCTTAGATTTACTCCAAGACAGTTTTAATTGGCATCATAATGTTTCTTTCTATTCACATTCTAAATTACTGCTGATGTCAAGTCTTAAGGTAGCCATTATCAAAATCCAAGATGACCAAAGAATTGGTATCATATCCCAAGGTATATGGAGTGAACTTGAAAGTAATTTGTTGGCACTTGAAGGAAAACATCCTTTCCCAAACTAAGTCAAGTGAGTCATCCATTGTTTATTTTTAGAGGAAAGAAATAGCAGGATTTGACTTTTAGTATTTCATTCATAGGAAAGAGAAGATTAAATGACTAAAGTCTAGAAAGAAGATTTTAAGAATGAAATCACTAAAATAGTGGAAGAAAAGTGATTCTATTAATAATATAAGTGATACCTTTGATTGATAGCACATTCTAATACCATCCCAAGACTACATCTAATATTTAAAGCAAATTACGTATTATCCTTGTAAAGAAAGATGGCAAATGACGTTAATAGATGTGTGTAGCTCGTGTAAGATCACAAGGAGGTGTAGCTGTGCTAAACATCCAGAGTTTAAATGTAGGACTTACTTTCCATCAATTGGCTAGTCTCCAGGGGCCAGATGAACACCACCTTCCAAGATAATCTAATAATGATTACGTGTGTTACCAAAATCAGTGTTTTTGATAGCAACAAGTTATAACTTGCAGAATCATATCTGCGTTTTAATGCCAAATAAGACAGAAGAAAAATGACATAAAGAGGAAACATTTTTTCCAGTAACTAGGACAACACGCTTATAAAGGAAATATCAGTCTTTGTATATTTGGTCTTTGACTATGTACTTTCATTACAGAAATTATTTATTTAGCACTTACGATGCAGGAATTGCAAATATATTTCCTCTTTAGTAATATATAATGACTAGGAAGGGATTCTAGAAAATGCTGTACCATATTGATATAACTATACACTGTTACCCCATATTTTTGGAGATAAAAAACAAAGGGTTAATCCAAAAATCTGAAAAAAATAAAGAATACTTTGACTCATATCCACTGGCATAATTATTTTCAGGTCTCCTTTGCAGAGCCAGTAATCTGAGCCTCCTAGCAGAAATGAAGATGAATTTACAGTGGGAAAAACACCACTTAGAACCTTGAAGTAGCTTCAGAGCCTTTGGAATTGAATGAAAAAACCTGATGTTTTTGAACTGTTCAACACACACACACACACACACACACACACACACACACATCTCAACAACTTTATAGTGGTAGAGACTAAAGTCAATAGGAAGCCCTTACACTGTAAAAATTCCCCAAGTATTCTCATGGGATGAAGCACTGCAGCTCAGAGGAAAGAAAGAGCACCCCAATGTAGTTTTCTTGCCTGCCTCTTAGGCTAAAATCATTCTGATGCAGTCATCTGGCTTTAGAACCATGCATTTCCTCTCAAGAATCTTTGTAAGTTTTCTTCTCTTTAATTTTGTCTCACATGCACGTTTTTTACTTTATGAAACAAAAATGGAATATTTCATGCTACTTCTGTTAAAATTTCAAAAACGGATAGTCTCAGTGGTGTTCAACAGTCTGTGAAACACTTTACCAGAAGATTATTGTTAAGACTGAACATTAGATGGAAATTTATTCATTTAAAATATTTAGAAGGGAATCAAATGCCTGGCTGCACACTGTGATATGGCACTTAGGAAGAACTCTGCTCTACGTCTCTCCCTTTATATATGATAAAAATATAGCACTGACTACATAGCTTGTGACCTCAGTGGAAAAAGAAGATGTAGGACCCTTATTAAAAAAATAAAAATTTCAATATACTATTAAAAATACATTAAGCCAAATGTAACTTTACACACATGCAAACAGTCCTGTCTGTGTGTCATTAATATTTATAAAATATTTAGTTATGAAGCTTGGCCAAGGATCGATCAGTATTGTCTTAGTCAGGGTTTCTATTCCTGCACAAACATCATGACCAAGAAGCAAGTTGTGGAGGAAAGGATTTATTCAGCTTACACTTCCACATTGCTACTCATCACTAAAGGAAGTCAGGACTAGAACTCAAGCAGGTCAGGAAGCAGGAGCTGATGCAGAGGCCTTGGAGGGATATTCTTTACTGGCTTGCTTCCCCTGGCTTGCTCAGCCTGCTCTCTTATAGAACCCAAGACTACCATCCCAGGGATGGCACCACCCACAATGGGCCCTACCCCCTTGATCACTAATTGAGAAAATGCCTTACAGTTGGATCTCATGGAGGCATTTCCTCACCTGAAGCTTCTTTCTCTGTGATAACTCCAGCTTGTGCCCAGTTGACACAAAAAAAACAGCCAATATAGGCATCAATGCTGAACTGCCAGCTGGGGTAAGATGAAACTTATCTAATGACTAGGGATGATGCCTCTAGTATTTACCTTCTCTGCTTTTATATTATACATGTTATACTTTCCCTCCTCTCTTAAACCATCCTTCCCAATGCTGTTTCTAGATTTTTTTTTAATTCAATAGGTGCTTAAGTCAAATACATAAAAGTAGAAGATGGAAGCTAAGATGATGTGCCTGTGAGGGAGAACATGTAGCTTTTGCCTTTGGAGTCTGGGTTACCCAGCTAATTATCATTTTTTCAGCTTTGCCCATTTATCTGCAAAATTCAGAATTTCATTTTTATTTATGGCTGAGTAGAGTTCCACTGTGTATACACACTACATTTTCACTGTCTATTCATCAGTCGATGATAGTAAGTCTGATTTCATTTCTTAGCTGTTGTGACTAGAATGGCAGTGAACATGGATGAATGATTATCTCTGCAGTAATATACAGACACTCTGAAGAATATGTCAAGATTGGTAGTGCTTGGTCACATGGCAATTTTATTTCTGAATTTTTGAGGAACTTACACGATGTTTTGCACAGTGACTGTACATGTTTATATTTCTACTAACAGCAAGTAAGGGTTCTACTTTTTACACAATTTCATTAGCCTTTGGTTGATTGGATTCCTTGATGTGACAGTTTGAATGAGAATAGCCTTATGTATTTGAATGCTTAGTCCCCAGTTGGTGGAAATGATCGGGAAGTATTTAGGAGGTATGACCTTCTTAG
This sequence comes from Mastomys coucha, assembly GCF_008632895.1. Taxonomy (NCBI): domain Eukaryota; kingdom Metazoa; phylum Chordata; class Mammalia; order Rodentia; family Muridae; genus Mastomys; species Mastomys coucha. The sequence goes on along the minus strand of NW_022196906.1, from coordinate 77,244,167 downwards.
AAGAGGTGAATCACTTGGTGCAGGCTGCAAGGGATCAAAAGTCCATGTCCATTCCCAATGAGTTCTTTCTCTGCCTCATGGTTAAGTTTTGCTCCATTGCTGTGTCTTCCTGCCTACTGCCTTGTTTCTCACCATGCTATTCAAGTACTAAACTAACCTTTTGAAACTACAAATATCGATAAACTCTTTCTTTTATAAACTGCCTTGGTCATGGTGTCTTCTCACAGCAATAGAAAAGGAGCTAAGGTTCTTGTTGATATCTAGATTTTCACTAGAGGGAGAGAATTGGAAGGGGATAAGAGAGGGCAGGAGGCAAGAGTGCCCAGAATTCATTATATACACACATGAAACTGTCCAAAAACCACATTTAATTTAAAAAATAAGGCTAAGATTCATAGCAAATTTACAAGAGAACAGATTTTGGCTAAATACAGAGTAAACCTAAAAGAAAAATGAAGTTTACTTGGAGGCTGTCTGGAAAGTAAATAATGTTCCTTGTCCTTAAAATCATCTTGCTCACTCAGAGCAGGAGAGCTGATATTTGTGGATGTTGTAAAGGTGTTCTTGCATTACCTGAATAGGTGGGTAAAGTGGTTAAGAACATTCTACCCACCCAATTTAGTATTATTTCCATAACCCCGAATTATCTTTAAAGGCTTAATCCCTACAGCTAGGCTCCTTGACAAACAAAGCATTCCCATATTTGCTCCCAGTGTTTTGCAATGCAGATGTCAGCAATTATCCGAGTTCAACTCTTTCTGAATCGTGGATGTATATGTGTTTTTATGCATGGTCTCCATATATAATACACTCCTCAATTAGAAAAAAAAAATAAGTCTGACTTTCTTGCCCATGAAAAATCACAGTTTAAATATAATCACAAGTATGCATTTAAGTTAAAAGGATGGGTTCAGTGGGAAAGGACACTTGCTGCCAAACCTAATGAGCTGACTTTGGCCCCTTGAATTAACACAGGAGAAAAAGAACCAACTATCAAAATTGTCCTCTTCACACATGTGCTGTGCACATACACACTAAATAAGAAAATAAAATGATGAATGAACTTGCCCATATTTCTCACTCTAGTGTGTGGTGTTACAATAAATGAGTTTGTCTCTTCTCTAATCATCTCTTATTTGCTCAAGTATACAAATGTGGTGAGAAGCCTTTGGAAAATGTATTTAATCACCGTGGCTCTGTCTTCTGCCAGTTCTCCCAATTTTTGCTCCAGCATGTTCCCTAAGCCCTAAACACGTGGATTTATTATATGTATTTGATTTGTCCAACAGAGTTGCATCTCCATGTTATTTGGAGAGAAGGAACTAATGTTAAAATTTCAATTCTTTTAAGTACTGCTTACTCTGATCACTTTTACACCCAGACCTAATGTCCATATGTGGTGATGCTGCTGCACTGGGAGAGTGTTATGTCCTAGGATGAGACAGGTGGGCCTGATATAGCTGTAGCAGAGTGAGTCTCTATGTCTCTGTTTCCTGTACCTTTTCTTGGACTTGTTTCTCCTCTTGTTTGTTTTATCCCATTCTGATATGCTTGTTTTTGTTTTATTGTATTTTCATTTCATTACTTTTCCTTAAATGTCTGTTTGTTTTCTAAAGGGAGACAGAAAGGGGGTGGATCCATATGGGAGGGAAGGGGAAAAATGAGGAGGAGTAGAGGCTGGGGAAATCATGATTAGGATAGATTATGTGACCACCCCCCAAAATGATTTTCAATAAAAAACCACTCATACATATAAAATAAAAATAAAGATAAATAAGTATTTTAAAAAGCAGGCATCATAATCTATCAAACTTGGAAATCCAGATTTTGATCCTGGGAAGTGGAATCATGGAATATCTGGCAACAGTGAAGTTCTGAATTTTCACTTATCAGTGGCTACATGCAGCTTGACCTCAAGAACAGGATGAGGGCACGATGGTGAAGCTAGTGCTCAGTTTGGATACTACAGCACTGACTTCTCCATGGACCATTTGTCTTTATCAGACTCTTATTGAGAAATAAGAGTTCTTCTCCCAGAGAGTCTGAGAGAAACCAGCATCTTTGGGAAGCTACTTCTCAGAGTCATCAGAAAGCTTGTGTCTTCACAAGATAGATTAGAAGGAGTTTTTCATGTTTACTGAATCTGGCTCATTGTCATCTTCAGGATCCAAGTGAGGAATGCTCTAGACATACAGATCATAACACAAGGAAGTAGAATGGAATGAATTCCCTCATATGCTCTTCAGAAATCAAGGAAGAAATAAGAGACTCTGCTGGATTTCATGAAGAGGGTGCAAATATGAGCCCTGAAGAGTGTGACCTGGCCTGCATAGATGAAAATGCTGCTCATAGATCCAGTGCAGCTTTGCCCTTCATGTCTTATCATGCTGGTCATTATTGTATTTTTCAGGATCATTACTGGTAAGTCTGCTGATAACATTTCCCCCTTAGGTCAGTTGGCATAGCACTTTCTAATACAGTGAGAGCTACCCAACAGGCAGGAAGCTTCATGGGAAGTCTCCATGTCCTGTGACCAGTGTATGTAGTGTCTTCAGCAATAGGGCCTTTTCATCAAGTATTTATGGCAGCTCACTAATGTCAGGAGGTACAGCTGTGGGCAGCCCATACACAGGGATGGATGTCCCTTCTGTGTACTTTAGATCAAAGGTTGTATTAGTTTAACTTAGAAGGTATCTATAAATACTTGCAAGTTCATCCTCATGAATTTGGAAACAATGTCACAGATGACACTGAAACATTGTAAGAAATAACACCTGCTCAAAACTTTTTGTGCAGGAATTATGGACTCTTAGATGGTGAACTCACAATGCCAAGATGTTTACAAAGCTAACTATGGAACCCTAGGGATGCTCATTACAAGCTTCACTCCAGTGGTGGAGGCTCTATTTGCATTACAATATGAAGCATGCACTGTCCACGGGAATAAGTGTTTTATTTATGATTAAAAATGGAATTATTGACTCACTATTTTTCTCAATTTCTATCTCTATATTATTTGATAAAATATCACTGTCTTTGGTAATATTTGGTGGCATGTGTATCCAATTCCTTCCATGACTATTATATAGTTCATACACTTATATGTCTGAGTGTTGAGAAGATGGTTTGTAGCAAATTTAGATAACGGGTAGGTGCCCATTGGCTCCATTTGGCTTTAGAGGAAGGAAAGTAACAATTACAACTATCTTAACAGTAATATCTTGGACATTTTTTCACAGTGTACCATGACAAACAAGCAATCAACTCTGATTTGCATTATTTATAAATTCCTATGTAAATGTACACATGTACATGCATGCATAGAATGAAGCAAATGTTCTAGAAAGGATAAGAGAAATAGAGCCACCTTTAAAAATATTGTGTTACAATATAATATTTTCAGTGCATTCTTATTTATAGACCTGGCTACAATAAGTGTTGATTTAAAACATAGAACCAATTTATGACTTTTTAATAGAGTTGCTGTTAGTTGAAGGCAAACATGAGTTTTTCAGAATTTTCTGTAGCCTGTTTTCTCCCAACCAATTACAGGTGAGTGAATCTAAGGATAGAATAATATCAAGAGGGGAGCATAGGGAAGCTGGGAAAGACTGTGTGACAGCAGTGCCCTTCTTTGTACTTGGAGCTTTCGGTTCAAACAGATCAGTTATGTTTTTACCAACGTCACTTTTATACACAGAGAGGGAAACAAAGGCAAAGTCATTTCAAAACTTGCTCTGACTTTTGAGCTACACAGCTTTAACTTTGGGAGAGAGAAAACAACCGACCAACGTGTATAGCTAGTCTTCACCTGCTATAGAACTTAGGTTTGGCAACAAGACAGGTCAAGTTTCAAGCTGACTACTTATTCAGGGCAGGTTTTGTACTGTGTAGTCAGTCTTTCCAGGCACTGGTCCTTCTGGAAGCACACTGAGTGTCAACATCACAGCAGCAATAGGTTCCGTGAGGACAGAAGGTTTGCAATTACTTTTTGATGCTTCTCACAAAGAAAAATGCCTGCTGACAGACTTGGGATGCTTTAAAGCTGAAAAGAACAACATTATTACCAACACGACTCCCCATCCCCTCAAAAAAAAAAAAACAAACCCAGAATAATAAACAAACAACAACAACAACAACAAACCCAAGAAACCAACAAAACAAAAATAGTTCAGGGAAAGTTAGACCACACAAGCAAGAGCACCTAGGAAAAAGTTGAATTTTTCTTAAGCGGTAGAGACATAGCTACCCAGATTTTTATTTTTCAATGCTTCTACCGCACATAGAATTTCAACTCTGCTTTCAAATTGGGATAGAGAGAATGCACAAAGGAATGAAGGAGGTTATGAAGGAGGTCACTTCTTTCTTTCTCTCTCTCACTCACTTTCTTTCTTTCTTTCCCTTTCTTTCCTTCTTGTTTGTTTCTTCCTTCCTTCCTTTCTCTCTCTCTTTCTCTCTCTCTTTCTTTCTTCCTTCCTTTCTTCCTTCCCTCCTTCCTTTCTTTCTCCCTTTCCTTTTAATTGAATGTAGATTCTTCTCTCATATAATACATTTTCCCCTCTCTCGGCTCCTCCCACTCCCATCCACTCTCCCCTGAATCCACAACCTCTTTCTTCAGAAAGCAGCAGGCTGCCTAGAGACAATAACAAAACCTGATAAAATAAGATGATAAAATAAAACATGATAAAATAAAATAAGACAAGGCAAAGCCCTTATGTTGATGTTGGACAGAGGAACCTAACAGGAAGAAAAGAGTCCCAAGAGCAGGTAAACAAGTCACACACACCTGGAGCTAGTGGAGCTAGGAGCTCCACTAATGCTAACAGCCACAACATATAGGAAGAGGACCTGGTGCAGACCCCTGTAGGCCCCATGCTTGCCACTTTAGTCTCTGTGAGCCCACATGTATACTACTTACCTGATTTTCCTCCTGTCCTTCATTTTCTACACCCCCACCTATAATCTTTTGAGTTACTCTTCTCAGAATTCCAGCAGCCCCAAGGGGAGGAACCCAATGGAGACTTCCAATTTGGACACTTTCTCTCATAATATGCGTAGCGATGACTGCTTTCTTCATCTGCTTGTTTCTGCTACTTGAAGGAAGCCTTTCTAATGATGACAGGACAAGGCACCAATTTACTTTTTTAAATTCAGGTAAAAAATTTGTTTGTTTGAAGGAAAGCTTCAGAAACAAATAGGAATCCTGCCATTAAACAAACAAACAAACAAACATGTTTCACAGAGCAAAGCAAGAGGTTGCTTGAAAATGCAACTGGGAAGAACTATCAAAATGTAAGACATGTCACTGCCGTAGTTTTCAGTTTTGTCTTTAGGCTAGTCAAGTATATAGGCCATGCACTTTTATATGAGACTTTGCTTTTCCAGACTCATGAATGCATTTAATTCAGTCCTCTATTATTTTTGCCATATTGTTCAAGATCCAAAGAGACCTACTTATTTGATGATACATCATCACAACTATAGGCTCTCCTCTTGCTAGGAGGGAAGAGGCTATCAGAGTAATGGGTTATAATTAAATTGTGGGAAATTGGTTATTTTCTTCCTGAAGCCAAACTCATATCACCCCATTAGCGTGGGAAAGACATTTCTTTGTTAGTGCATCTCTTGATCCCCAAACAGTAATAACAGCATGTTGATTGCTCCATAGAAAGATCACACATGCTGATTATCCAATCATTAGTGTGCATTATGTGCTTTGTTTTCCCCCTCTAGAGTGACTAAGGTTCGAGCCAATTTGTCTCTTTGTTCTTTTCTTTTGTAACCAGTGACTGTTTGCAGAAAAAGAAATCTGGTGTTTGGATGAGACTGAGTTCTTTTACTTGGAGATCACATACATGACTGGCCTCTTAGGACATTCCTCCAGCCTTCTGAACAGTGCTTTGGATCTACAGAGGATAGGGCAGACTTTCAAAAAAACATGGACTAGCCTTATACCTAGATGTGTGAAATGACTCAAGAGGTTCTGTGCTTTATGCTAGCAATGTTAAGGTTAATTATGTGTTCTACTGACTTTTGTGTGGAGGCGTTGTAATGGAGAGGAGAGAAAGTGGTATAGAGTGTTCAGTTTAAACAGCTTAACAGACAACAGTATATCTTATTAAAACTTGAGAAAAATTCCAATGGAAGATTCTTTTTGTACAGTCACTGACTTGTGTGAAGACGTCACACAGCAAGCAAAACAAGTACTTGGTTTTGTGTAGTAGTTGCCAATGGGGAGAGATCAGCACGAGAGAAATCACATATTCTCCACATGTATGGAGATTTCTTTGGGGCTGAGCATGGATTCTGGGATGTGGGTTATAAGAGCTTTTAAGGTACATGAGTAAGGAAGCAACAGTTCATCTTCAGATTGATCAAGGGATGGGATAGAATTGTGAGACACTAGCAGAATTATGGCTCTAATCAAATCCATGAGTTTAGCATCTCTAGTTAGGGAAGCCTCAGTTGTCTCCTACTGTACTACAAAGTTTGGGGTCTGAGCCTTACAGTTGGGCCTATGACTTAGTGGCCATGCTTCTTTCATTGTCTTATGTTTCAAGGATAGAGACAAGAAGCATTGTGATTATCTGGCTGCTTTTCCAGAAGGCCACATCCTTACTCTTGAAGTTCACCAAGACTGAGTTCCATAAACACTGCTCATGCCTGAGTTTCAAAGAGATTTTAAGTAGGTTAATTCTCTTTCTGGGAGGCCAATCAGTAGGCATTTGTTATTCTTTTTTTTTTTT
>NW_022196906.1:77219884-77236549 GCF_008632895.1 Mastomys coucha | reverse complement strand
TAAATGTTTCAGAAATGTCTTGTCCAAATGTGTAGCCAGCACCGCGTGGAGAAATGCCCCAGCCACCATGTTCATCTGGATCTGACCATAAGAGATCACACATTGGACCCTCATGTGGAACTTCTTGTAAGCGATCCAGGGCTCTTATGTGATCCAGTGTATCTATGGATGAAGAGAAGCCACCGTGGAGGCAGAATATCTGTCCATCTACTAAAGCTGTAAGTGGAAGATAATCAAAGAGATCTGTAAAGTACTTCCACACGTTGGCATTTCCATACTTCCGTAGGCACTCATCATAAAAGCCATATGTATGTGTGATCTGCCGGCTTTCATGATTTCCTCGCAATATTGTGATGTGCTCTGGATAGCGCACCTTTAATGCTACAAGAAGAGTCACAGTCTCCACAGAATAATATCCTCTGTCTACGTAGTCCCCCATGAATAGATAGTTTGTGTCTGGTGATTTCCTACCAATTCTGAAGAGTTCCATAAGGTCATGGAATTGGCCATGCACATCTCCACAGACAGTAACAGGACAGCGAACCTCCTGTACATTTGATTCTTTTGTTAAAATTTCCTTAGCCGGAGACCCCCTGAGTGAATCACATGGAGCCTGATCAATTCAAGGAGCTTGAGGATTTTTTCATTTGTTATTCTTAAATTAACATTTTTTTTTACATCTTTCAAACATAAGGAAATAGACTTTGGCCATCTGAAAAATAAAAATCAATTTCCAGAGGAAGGAATGTCCAGAATTTACTGGAAACATTAAAAGAAGGAATAAATGAAAGTTCTTCCTCCTCTCAGCTACCATTTTTTTTTCAAAAACCCTTAAGTGAGCCTTAAATATTCTATAGACTTGACTGGAGAAAAAAAACAACACAATTGGGTTTGGATATATTATCTGTTCAGTGATGGAATTCTCTCTGTATATTTTTCTTTGTCTGTCTTCCTTGCATAATTTACTACTACTTATCCTTAGCTCTCTCTTCCTCCCTTCTATTTTCTCTCTTTCCCATCCTTTGTATTTTTGTGTCTTGCTTTCATATCAGTGTTAAAGAATAATGACAAGAAATTAGTTAATTGCAAACATCTTCTTGCAGAATACATTACCATTAAATTTTGGTAACGTATTAGTACTACACTTTTGTATACTCTGAGCTTACCTGTCTCTATCATTCCTATTGTTCTACTCTTTTGAAAGTATTTTCCCATTTTTTTTTTAAAAGAGGAGATGTACAGAGGGTCAGGAAGTTGAACAGAGGTGTATAGCAATAGGGGATGGGGAACTGGGGATAGCAACCAGAAAGTCCCAGATGCCAGGAAAGCAAGAGCCTCCCAGGACCCCAGGGAGATGATGTTAGCTGAAATACTCCATAAAGGGGAGGGAGAACCTGTACAGACCATATCCAGACGTTAGACATGGCATCCCAGTTGAGGAATGGGCCACCCACCCATCTCTAAACTTTTAACCCAGAATTGCTCCTGTCTAAAGGAAGCACAGGGACAAAGAGTAGAACAGAGACCGAAGGAAAGGTCATCCAGAGACTGCCCTACCTAGGGATCCATCCCACATGCTGATACCAAACCCAGACTCTATTGCTGATGCCAAGACGTGCTTGCTGACAAGAGCCCGATACAGCTGTCTCCTGACAAACTCTGCCAGATCCTGACCAATACAGATATGGATGCTAGCAGCCAACCTTTGGACTGAGAACAGGGAACCCAATCGAAGAGTTAGGGGAAGGACTGAAGGAGCTGAAGGGGCCTTATCTGGCATCAGTGGGAGGGGGGGCTCTTGGTCTTGTGAAGGCTTGATGCCCCGGTGTAGAAGAATGCTAGGGCACTGAGGTGGGGATGGGTGGATGAGTGGGGGAGCACCCTCATAGAAGCAGGGTAAGGGCAGATGGGATAGGGGGTTTGCAGAGGGAAAACCGGGAAAGGGGATAACATTTGAAATGAAACAATAAGATATCCAATTGAAAGAGAATGTTTACATTTATTTTTATTTTATGTTTTCATTCTCTTGGATAAGGCATCTCTATCAGCAAGATGATACTATGTAGAATGTCAGGATTTGCTGAGATTCTTCACACAGATCCCACCCAATCAGAAGATTTCACAACACCTAGGATACAGAGTCCCATTAGAAGCCACTGCTGATTGTTCTAAGCCATTTCACTCCACTGTTTGCTGAACGGTGGAGGTGAAATATTGACAGATGTTTTTCTTCTTTATAATTGATCCATCACAGTTTCTCATGCCTTAAACTCCAGAAACTATAATAACATTGACTGTGTGAGAACTTAGACTAAGCTACACTGAGGAAATTCATTTCCCTCTCTCCTCTGATGCCCTTTGGGCAAATGACAGTGGGGACTATCTCATGCATGTTAAAATTGGGTGTCTGTCAGGAGAATTAGTCAGCATAACCTAGATTTATTTTCAGTCTCCCATGAATGTGAAATGAGGACAGGCTCTGTACATCCAAGCACTTCTGTGCTGGGGAGTGAGGTCTCTTCTAACCTGGAGAAAGACCGGACTTAGCCAGGACAAAGGGCCATTTCATGGCAGGATCCTTCCGTTATAATCTCAGCTAAATGATCTTCATAATGACAGTTAACCTCAAAGAAAACATTAGCATTAACAGTGGAAATGTTCTTCCTGAGATTTCTCAGTGTTCTAAAAATGCTTCATAAAAATGTACGGGGCAGGTAGCAGACAGACAGTAATAACCACAATTGGTTTGAACAGAATCGTGGACACAAAGGATATGAAAGTAATTTCTTTGACTTAAAAACATGATGGAGACATTTAATTCTTTCCAAAAATCTGAGATGCCTATTCAGCATTCTGGGACACAGAGTGATTTTGTGAGGTTTCAGTGAAAGGGACAGGGGAAGACTAAGCCTGCTTTCATACTTTTGTCTCCTTGGGGTGATTCCTTTCTTTCTTTCTTTCTTTCTTTCTTTCTTTCTTTCTTTCTTTCTTTCTTTCTTTCTTTTTCTTTTTTCTTTTTTTTTAGCAGTAACAAATATCATCACCAAGATGACACTGAAGGTCTGAAAGGATCTCTAACTTAAGACAGTTAAAGTAATGGAACCATTTTAAGAATAAAAGTCTGTGTCCTCTAGGACTTAGTATCATTTGTTCAATGGTAGTGAATTTCCTGTTCACCGAAAGACAACTGCAAATGTGAAGGAGAGGTGATGGAGCTAAGAGGCACCCATCAGGGATCTTAGCAACTCATCTTGTTTAAGCTACATAGGAAACTTCTGAAGTATATTTTATGCTTTTAAAAGGTGTTTCTGTCTGTCAAATAATAAATTATACTATTATTTAACTTTTAAACATAGCAACTTCTGAGAGCCCATGTGCATTGTAAGGCATGTACAATGTTCTGAGCAGTTCCTGGAATTGGGCAAAATCATTGTGTAGGATACATTCTTACATAAAACATACTGCTGAGGGAGACAGTATATTTTCCAGTGGGCAGGATAGAGCAGAGAAGAGAAAGTGGTCATTAGGGCTAGCAATAAGGTTCACTAGATCATGAATTTGACTGCTGTGGCCTAGGGCAAAGGTGAAACGAAAACAGGCAGAAAAAGTCCGGGTCTTTCCTTGTACTCATGCGCTTCTTTTCAATGTGATTATTAAAAGTCTGGCACTACCTTCTGCCTTTCCAAATATATTAGGAACATCTCACACCTCTCTTTTCTCATCTATTCCCAGTTTAGCTCTGTGATCACCCCATTCCAGACCCCCTCAATACCTTGTTCCATTCCTTTAGCAATCCATCTCTGCTACAACTAAGATACAGATTAATTACTGTGTCAGAGGACGAAAGTGCATATTCCCCTTTACAGGCTGTTTAATCAGGCACTTTTAGAGGTTAAACCTTAGATAAAAGAAGTGAACTCATGTATAAATGTTTTAGTTTTTATGCCAGCATGGTTTTAAAAACAAATGGAGTGAAGGTACCACTCCCTAGTATCTTGAGGACCACAGATAGTTAAATCTCCCATCTCTGTGACCCTCTAACACCATTAATCAGGCTATTCATTGCACTTCTGGCTAACTTATGTGTGGGATCAATGTCAATATTTGGGAGGGCAGAACTGGTGAGATGAGAACCTTTATCCTCACTCATTAATTAATTTCTGCACACTTTGAAAGTTCTTCACTCTTCATAGATTTGCACTGCATCTCCGGCTGTTCAATAACCATTTTATGGAAGAAGCAGAATTAGCCAACTGTCACTGCTTTTGGGGAGGTATATTTTTATATGTTGTATTTTGGCTAAATTTTATAACTAGATGAATTATATTTTATCACCCAAAGGCTCTCTTTATTAGGTGGACACCAGACACATCCATAATGCTAACACCTTCTTGATTTAGTCTTTTTGGATGAGAGCTTTCCCTGTGGCACAGAGCATTAGATCTGTTTATTGGTACTCTTCTAAAGGAGAAACTCTGGGTAAATGTTTTCTGATGTTTTAGTTTTGCATCTGATTGTTCAGGTCACATTTGCAACTAGACAAGAAGGAGGTCCATTGAAACACCATGCCATCAAGCCCACAATTTAAGTGCAACTCCAATTCTGACATTTTCCAACATCTTGATCAACTTACATCATGAAGAACATTTCGCTGTCATCTGAACTACACTTACTTATTGGAAAGTTATATTTATTTCCACATCTTTGAGTAGTGCCTATTGCCCAGCTGTTGGAAAGTTATCTTTGACCTTCTGCAAATATCATTTCTGTTTTCATTCACACGATGGATGCTTACATAGAATTATATCCTGTGGCCTTAAAGGATATTTAACTAATTTGCTTGGGATTTATAAATGAGGTGCCACATTTTACCAATATACTTTGAGTGGAAGTAAAAGACTTGCTTTGCACTTGGTTTGACAGAGAAGCTCAGTGTGTGAATATCATTTTTAAGTTTTTATTATTATTAATTTTTATATAATACATCCCAGCAGCAGTCTTCTATCCCTCCACTCCCCCACCTTCACTCTCCCCCAGATCCACTACTCCTCCATTTCCCTTCAGAAAGATTCTTTGAGGCAGAAGTCTGGAAGATCTTCTCTTTCCAGCCTCAGAGAGGAGCAAGTACCCCAGAAATGTTTCTGGGAAATGCTTTATTTGATTCTGAGATTTTCTGAGTGTTTGTTGGAAATATGGTATAAGAAAGCAATGTTTTATCTCAGTTGGGGTGGTTGCTAGAATCTTCTAGAAAGAAAGCAGTTTTAGGAGCCATGTATTACAATAGGATTCTCGAGTGATGAGATGGAATACAAAAGGTAAGGGCCCATGAGCTCTTGATAAGGAAAAGGGCATATGGTAGAGGTAAGTTTTTCTAATAGGAGCAATGATCTGGGCACATGCACGTTTTATTTTTTTTTAAAGATTTATTTATTTATTTAATGTATTTGAGTACACTGTAGCTGTCTTCAGACACCCCAGAAGAGGGCATCAGATCTCATTACAGATGGTTGTGAGCCACCATGTGGTTGCTGGGATTTGAACTCAGGACCTTTAGAAGAGCAGTCAGTGTTCTTAACCACTGAGCCATCTCTCCAGCCCCACATGTTTTATTTTTATTTATTTTTATTTTTATTTTTACTTTTAACCCTTCATGAGGTTTCATACTGACCAAAACACACTTTAAAGACAAACTGCCCTTATACATTTTACACATATGTGAAGGATCTCTAATGGTTTGGTTGAAATTTATGTCTCCACAAGAGAAGCCTGGAGGATACTAAAGATGAGTTTCACAGAATCATTTTAAGACAGCTTTTTGCCAACCATTTGGGATACTGTTGAGTTTTGGGGAGGCACAGGATGGTAACATCCTGGCTCTCCAAGGAACACCAGCTCTAGGCATGTGATGGTGCTCATGCTTCTTTCACCTGTACTGCATGGGGTGATTTTTCTGAGGAGATGAATTTGTTTTGACTACACAGCATGTAGGATTATTCTCAAGGGCAATTTGAACATCTGGTTTATAATTATCTGATTAAAAAGCCAACTAGTATGTGAATAACTAGAATATTCTTTTACTTCATTGGTGTATTACAGTTGTGGTATGTTTATAATAGTTTGAGCCAGCCAACTGTTCCTGCCTGGTTTCCTTCTATGAGTCTTGAGCTTGGATAAGTCTTTTATTTATTTAACATTGTTTAATGGGCATGATGCTACAAATGCATTTCCTTTTCACAGGCAGAAAGTTAGACTGCAGAAATGCTAACTAGGCGACCTTCAGTTGTATAGCAGGAAAGGAGAACCACATTTTCCTTTCTGCATAGTCATGCTTTATGTGATTGTATTCAACAGTCATACCAACAGTCACATCCTGTTTTTTCCTTGAGGGCCAGGCCTGAGTAGGTTTCTGTTATCTGGGTAGCACATTAGTTACTTCTCAGAATGTATACATACCTTACTCCTTAGACAGTGGCATAATAACGATCCTCAGTTTTTATGCTGTATTTACTTTCCTGCATTTAACATTCATACAACATTGAGTGTCAGGACTGGGGAGAAGCAAAGGGATTTCTCATTGTCTTCTGGTAGTTTCTGTGCTACTTCTTACTCCATATTTCTCTCCAAACACTTTATTGGCTCTTCTCTATCTAGTGGAGTCATCATATATATACACACATATATGTAAATATGAGCATGTATCTTTTTTTCCCCTCAAGCAGGGTTTTAGGACAGAATTGTTTTAATGAAGCTATCCCCAGTGGTATTTGATATCTTTTCCCTTACTTACTTATTTAACAAAATGAAATTTTACATTTTGTAATTTCAGCCCATGTGGGAATAACAGTTTGAGGCTGACCACAGGCATTCTACAGATAGGGCCTCTGAGGATCGATATGGAAAAGAAACCTCACTTGCTTTGAGTGCTACATTTATGTGTGACCTGGAAAGGCTATAACACTCACAGTTGGAGACTTGATAAGATTAGACAGCTGCATCCATAGACTTCAAGTATCTCTGCCCTACCAATAGCTAATCTCTAAAATACCTTATGAGGCCAGGTATGAAAATGTTAATAACCTATAAGTGTTAAAGTCACCTGCACATAAACTATGTCCAATTGCATAACAATTGCATACTCTCTAACAACTGGATTAAAATTGTCTTTTTGATCACAATCTAGCCCTCTTCTGGACTCTCAGACTTTATAAGTCTTACAGCATACAAAGATGTCTATCTGCTTGGAATCTTGACTTACTAGAGTGAATATTACTTCACAGGCAACTGCTAATACCACAAATGTGAGGAGAAAGACCACTGACCCAAATCACCATGGTCCTATTTTTTTTAATTCATGTATGTAGTCTGTCAAGAGATCAGCCTTGGACATGAGCAAGATAAGGATTTTTATAGCTCAGAGGTAGAGGGGTTTATAAATGGGGAATTTGGTGGCAAATTACTAGGTTACAAAAGCAAAACATAGGGATAACAAGTTGGTCATAGCAAAGACATGGTTGTAAGGTGTTCATAACAAGGTAGCCATTACAAGGTGGTCATAGCAATAGATGTTCATAATAAACTTTTGAAACAAAGGCATGGTTCCTGTTTCCTGGAACAGACAGTATAGAACCATTAGTAATGAAGGCTACAGGTGGGGGATAGTCTAATTCTTGAGAAATAATGATCTAATTATAAACAAGAATGAAGCTAGTTTGTCTTTGTTCTAAGACCCCTTTCAAACTCAAGACAGAAGCAGTCTGTTTCATCACAACACTGACATATTTAGGTACTGGGAAATAAAAGATTCCTCTTGGTCAGGTTATACAAGCATGGCCTTTGCGCACAGTCAGAACAAGGACTCAATCACAATTTTGGACATATTGAGTAATATATGATTCTGCTCATGTTCTTTAAACTTAGTTTCCTCACCTACAACTTAGTAGTAACCATACATTACTTACAGAAATGTGTGAGAACTCCTGAAATGCAGTAAGTATAATTTTGTTTTTACTACAGATTTGGGTTGCTCAGAATTAGCTTTGTCTTAATTAATTAATTATTTTCTTAATTCACTTAAAACTTCAGTATTTAGTGACAAGTGTAGGCTCAATGGGGGAAACTTGTGAAGGTCATCAGCATAATTGTATTTTAGTGCTGCAGTTCATTTGCAGATATTGTCTCTGTGCTTACTGTTCTAGCTGATCTGGGCTCCAGTTTAAATATTCTGTATTTTAATTCCTCTATCCTGTGGGTAAGAAATCCTCATCTTGGGCCTATTATAAAGTATTAATAATTAATGGAGGCATTTCCTTTGCCAAGGAAAAGTGTCATTTTGCATATCGTTGCATTGAGATTGGAGACCTTAAAGCAGAGTTTTCTTGTTTTACAAGGACATTTAATAACCACACTTTTACTTTAATTTTATGAGTGTGTTTTGGAATGAGCTGAGAGAACTTGGCATTGAAAAGCATGAGTTCTTCCTTTCTGTTCAGTCTTCCACAACCTGGGTTGATCTTTCTAATTATAAAGTTATTTTTTTAATGGAATAAACAGAACCCCAAGAAGTAAGTGGCTGTAATTGTGACGATATGGTCATAAGCATATCACAGAATGTGATAGAATCTCGACTGAACAATGCTTCATATACTTCCATCATAATTAAGTCAGAAGGATTTTAGCAATTATTTTCAGCATGCATAGATACTTGTGTGCAATATTTGAATGAGTGCCTGCATATGCCCAGTCTTCACTAGAAAACATTCTTCACCTAATCTTGTGCCACCCCCAAAACATACAAACCAACATGTCTAAAGGAAATAATTTACATAACAATAGTGATTGCCGACAGGTTGTCATTTGGACTGATCACACAACCAGGAACTGAAAGAACTGGAGGAATTAAAAAACAAAACAAAATAAAACAAACCAAGTACAAAATAAAACAAACCAAGTACAAAGGGACTACAACTGGGCTGTGTCAACATGGTGGAGTGTCTACATGTTTCTAACTCCACACACAATGATTAGTCACAGTTTATCTGTGAATCAAGAAACTGTTACAGGTCATAGAAGAATTGCCCTATAGATCTCTTGGGTTGAAAGCAGAGGTTTTCAGGGTTCATTTGCTTCAAAAATAGTTTATTAAGAACTTACCATTTTTCTACCTAATTTTAAGTCTTGGAGATACAAAAACCACTGGACATCAATCCTGTTCTAGAGGACACACAATGACAGATGTGGCAGACAAGCGAGCATTAGGTTAAAGTTGGAGTTGTCTAAGAAGCAGCAGATTTCATGCTCAAATGTTCTCAACAAGGGCAGAGGAGCTCATATAGGAGTTATGCAAGTGTCCCTTGAGTTAAATCAAAAAAGTTCACTTGAGGTTTTCTAAGGGTAAAGGTGGACAAAGGTATTCTCATGAGAGAAAGAGCTGTGCAGAGTTGCAAAGGTCACATGCATAAACCCATGGTTGAGCGTGACGGAACTCAGAGGAATTGGAGGGAGACGATGTAACTTTAGAACTGGATTTTAGTCACTTGGGCTGCTGTAACCAAGTACCGTAAATTAGTATTATAGTAAGGAAAAAAAATTGCTCACAGTTCAGGCTATCAGTGTGGTTGTGTGACTTGTAGCATGGCAATGTCTGATACCAATGTAGCAGCAAGCATACTAAACAGGTCACTCACTTGATATTCTCTCTCTCTCTCTGGTTTTCTTTGTTTCTATGTTTTAAAAACATTTAGTGTGTGTGTGTGTGTGTGTGTGTACACATATAACTTGTGGGAGTCCGTTCTCTTCTTCCACCATGTGGTTTCTAGAGATCAACCGTAGATCCTCAGCTCTGATGGCAAACATCTTTAGCCATCTCACTGGCCTTGGGAATCCATATAGAGATACTAAGGCCATCATTAGGACTCTCTGAGCTCATGATTTGATCATCTCCCAGTAGCCCCACCTCTTGATACTGATACCTTGAGAGGTGCAATTAATACATTAGTATAAGGAGCACATGCATTCAGCCCATCACAGAGATGCATCATATTTAAAACTAAACTGAGCTATAGCTCAGTGGTAGAGCATTTGATTAGCATATGAGGCTTTAAGTTCAATTCCTAGCACCTCAATGGAAACCAAACCAAACCAAACCAAACCAACCAACCAATCAACCAACCAACCCCCTCCCCAAAATGAGAAACTATTTGTGAATTCAGATTTTTCCTTATGAGTAGATGTTATATTGTGTCTAATTAAAAAAAACTGCCTATTTTAAATCCATTTTAATTGAATCCACATAAAATGTGTGGGTCAACTGCAAAGAAGTTTAAGAGATTATCTGGCTAGAGAGCAAAAATAAGACATTACTGCTGCCCTGGGTATGAGAATCTGAGGTGAAGTCAGGAGTTGCTAATGTAAACTCTGATCCATGGAAGGCTATGACAAGTGCTGTGTCGAATGTGGTAGATCTCAGGGCAGGCTGGGAATGAGCTAGGCTGTGAAGCTACTCATGGTGGAGCTACTCTTGAAGGGTGTGTGTGGTGCCTGAAGTTCATATCCTGAAGAGGTGTCCAAGTAGTATATGAATGACAGATTAGAAGAAAATCATTAGGGCTGAGATCCCCATGAGCAACATACATGAGAGCATGAACTAGAGCAGGGTGGGTTGAGCAGTCTTAGCAAGCACAGAGAGTCTTCTATTGTTGTGCTTCTGTGGAAGCTAGGGAGATGAATATGAAGGAGATATTCCAACAGGCAAGTCTTTCTGTTCTGTTTTGGTTTAAAATACTTCCTGAGCTCTCAGGTTGTATAGGGTGTTCTGAAGTAAAAGATAAGATTGGCTCCCACCCTGAAATGGTAAAAAAGAGAAGGCAATGTTTGGAACTGGAGGTACTACACACAAAACCTTGGTTATGGCTCCTTGTTGAAGGCCCTCTGCTATGGCTCCTTGTTGAAGGTCCTCTGTTATGGCTCCTTGTTGAAGGCCCTCTGCTATGGCTCCTTGTTGAAGGTTCTCTGCTATGGCTCCTTGTTGAAGGCCCTCTGCTATGGCTCCTTGTTGAAGGCCCTCTGCTATGGCTCCTGTGGCTCCTGTTCTCTCTCTTGTCTACTGCTATGTGTACAGATGCTGCTCTGGTGCAGAATATGCTCTCAGTTCCTTGTGTTCCATGTGGCTGGTCAATGCAAATGTTCGCAGTAACAGTTAAATGATCCCTTACTACTTTGTCATATATCACTACATCCAAATCTTCAGCACAGTCTAGATCTTTGTATTAACTGACCCAAACCCAGCATTTTCATCCTCTCTGGATTGATATCTCTAATGTAGGCAGCATTATCTTTTACCTGGACTACTATATCTGGGGCTTTGTCTTCAATGGCACTCAAAGGACTTCAAAAGACCTTTTCTAAGAAAAGAGTTCAAAAGAAAAAAATTGAAAGAAAAATTTCTAAAATATTAAGTTAAGTGTTCTTACTTTCTACTCTTTCAGCACTTCCAGCCACACATTAACAAACTTCAAAGTCCTGCAATGTCACTGAAAGCCTGCAAAAACTAGCTTCCACCTCCAGTTTCCATCTTCCAATATTTCCCTTCCGCCCACCTCCTTTTAGCTGTATTGGCTTCCTGCTGAATATAAATAGCATTTTTTTTATATCAGGATATTTAAACTTCCCCTTTTGGAATTATATTCTCTCTATAAATGTATACACATAACTTGCCCCTGAATATTTAAGAACTTAATTTGGCTCAAACATACCTTCTAAAGAGAGGCCTCATTAGGAGATTATTTAAAACAGTATCCACCAATCTTGTGGTCTGCTTTTGTGTCTTGTTTTGTTTTTTTCTCCAAGTATTTAGGCACATGATACTTTGTGTTTTGTTGATTTCCTTTTCCTGCCTCCTTCAAGAGAATTAAGCTTCATGCAGATACTGAGCATGGCCATCTTTTCACAATGTTACGTTCAGGGTCTAAGGTATTATCTTCTTTGTGCAAGATTTAGGGAAATATACAGTTGGTAAGTGAAGAAAATATTTTTTCAGGTTTAGCACTAAAAAAAGAGAAAAAATATTAGGATATATTTCTGGAGGCTTGTAGGACTTCTTTCAAACAAGATAGATTGAAATATTTTATAGATTTAATGTGACAACTTAAGTAAAAAATGGATATTCTACAAGAATTATTAAATTTGTTCAGGGAAAAACATGACAGCAGGAACCATTATACCTTGGGAAATTGTGTATTCAAAGGAGACCCCGGTAAAGGGAAGTTTTAATGAGAAAAATGAGGATGATTGTATGTTTCTTGAAATAATAACTATTGGTTGCATGGGTCGATAGCAAAGCTGTTGCCATCTGAGTTTGGACCTGAAGCTGTTTAGGTGACTCCCAAATGCATCTCAACCTACGCACAGGTTGAGAGCCATCGATAGAAAGGGTTCCTGTATGATATTGCCCTTGTGTAAGGCTGTGTGTGATTCTGGCAGAGCCTCGTGATAAGTCTTGCAATAGGCACATGTACGTGAAATTGTCTTCTTTATACTCATGTGGCTTCATGTATTATTTTTGGTTAGAGTTTAATGTAAGAGTCTCCACTGTTACCTTTTATAAGAGGAGCTACATGGCAGAAATCATACTACATTGGGAAACTCATGTGCAAGAACGTGATGGGGTGAAGTTAGGAGGAACTGAGTTAGTTTAGGACACACTTCCCACTGGGGACATTAAAAGGTTATATATGGCTCATGTTTTGCTCATATATTGATTCTTTCAACATTTGGGGCACTGATAAGATTGATAGGTTACCTTTAGTCATGCAACTAATTTTGTAGATTTTACACTTCTCACATGACTTATGATCTTAAAGAGACTCGGAAGCTATGAAACAGACAATTTTTTCAGGTCTTAAAGCACAAAAGGATGAGTCACAGTCTCACAAATGTAAAGTGGTTGAAGTATATATATACCTGGATTCTTAGTGGAGAATAAAAGGGCTTGTGAGACCAAGGCTGTCCTTGGGTTTATCTTTCTTCTCCTTCCTTTTTCCTTTCCCTTTGTAGAATATTGATGGAATGTTTATTGACAGCCCCTTCCTTTGGAATGAACTAGGGGCACACAACTGAACTATTCTAGTGCTGGGACACTTTATTATGGTTCCTCATATTGTGGTGATTCCCCCAACCTTAAAATTTATTTTCATTGTTACCTCATAACTGTAATTTTGATACTTTATGAATAATAATGCAAATATCTGTGTTTTCCAATGGTCTTAGTGGACCCCTGTGAAGGGGTCAGGAATTTAGAACACAGGTTGAGAACCACTGGCCTATACCTTCTCTTTGAACCATGAAGGATGAGTTTGGTCTGCTTACTCTCTTAAGGGGCTCTGTTTGAGTATCTATTGTACTTTCTCCCACACTGTATTGATGCCTCTGCATCATCCACTTGTTCACAGACTCCTAGGATCAATGCTATGTCTCATTTGTCTTCATAGTATAACCATCTGTCTTGGGCCCTTGTGCTCATTAGATGGTTACTGAATTGAAACTGCTGCAAAGTGAGTAAGACACAGTCTTCACCATCCATTTGCCCACAGGTTATTTGGGGGAAGGGTATATAAATTAATAATTGTGTTGTGATGTGATAAGAGCTATAGCAGTTATATAAGAAAATGCAGCTATACTGCAGTGGCAGGCACAGCCAGCTCAGAAGCCATGGGCAATCACCATGCCTTCCCTTGTGTATTCAAGCAGGTTTTTATTCATTTAGGAAAGAAAGAATGTTGACTGCAGAGGCATTAGATTATTTGTAAAGCTCTTAGAAACTCACAGTTGGGAAGTTGCCAGCTAACAGTAAAATATTAACTTCAGAGAAGCTGCTGAAGGCCTGTTCTTCATATGATATGCCTTAAGGCAAATCACTAAATGTATTGACATTTATATAAATCTTTTTTGTTTTTTGTTTTTAACATTTCTTTTGTTAAAAAGAAAAGGTATTGCACAAGTTTGCTTCTTTAATGTTCTTCTTACATTACCTTAGAAAGCATATTTTTGTAAGTAGCAAAGGACAGAATAACTAAATCAGACAGTTGATGGGGCGAGTTACAATGAAATGGACAAGCTCCTATCCCTCTGTGGTTTGGAAAGTTAGCTGTGTATTCTTGTTGGAGCTGAGTAATTGTTATGGATGCTTCATGATAACACAAGCTGACCTCTATTCATGCCGTGCAAGTTGATTCATTTGAACAGACACAGGCACTGAAAGTGTTCACTGAATATATTTTTGACAGATTCCTGCTTTGATGAAAATATGACCTTGGGAATTGGATCAATCTGTTTTAGAATCTTATATTTGTCTCAAACAATCTAGCTAGTTTTGTGAAAGTAGTGTGAAATCTCTCAGGTAGTTTTCTTGACTGTAGAGCCATATTTGATATTCAGGGTTGGTTTGAGATTATAATAAAATAGCATGAGGAACTGACCCAATATTTGGAAAATAATATGTCTAATAAATGTATGTTTGTTTTTCTTTTTCTGCAGCTGAGCATTTTCTATCAAAAAATCTTCTCCCATAGCCCCCTGCAGGAGAGGTGTGTGATATCTGTCATATATTAGCAGCCTTCCTACATGCAAATAAGGTTTCCCTAAGCTCTCAGTCCAAACCAATGAGAAGTACCTGCTGTTAAACCCTGAATCACCCCCTAAACTCTATATAAATCCTATCCAGGGAATTAAAGGTGTGCGAACCCTACTCTGTCCTCTGAGCCTTTTGTACTAAAAGCTGTAACACTTGGGAAGAGGTCTGCTCTCCCTGAAGCCTGAAGCTAAGCCGCATTCCTCATTGCCTCTTGTCAGCCCAGCCTGACCCAACTTAGTGCAGGGTGGCTTGGAGCAACTGAGTGACCTGGCAAGCATGGTGGAGATGGAGATGCTTGCTTCCCTTCTCCGGAACTCTTGCACCAGGCCAGATATCTTGGTGGAAAGCCTCTGGCACACAGGCCCACAGGGGAGGTGTGGTCCTGTTGGGGTTCAATGCCCCAGTGTAGGGGAATGCCAGGGCTGGAGGGTTGGAATGGGTGGGTGGGTGGGAAGCACCCTCATAGAAGCAGGGGGAGGAGGGATGGAATAAGGAGTTTCTGGAGGGGAGACCTGGAGAGGGAATAACATCTGAAATGCAAATAAAGAAAATATCCAACAAAAAAGAAGACCATGCACAAGCCAAATACTTTAATTATCACCATCCTTGTATCTTGATGTCAGAGTCAAGAAGACAGAGCAGAAAGGAAAGAGCATTACTACAAGAGGACATCAGTTTTAGTATCCAGTGAGAGGTTGATGGGGAATCTCAACTCGGGAAGGGGCTACAGTAGTTATTTTAGCCTTAAGGATTCTCATAGCTAGACAAATAGTTAGCCAGAGGTTTTAGGTGGCAAGCTTCTGTGACCTTCCTGAACGGTGACCTTACTTCCTTGTCATACAGTGAATGGCTGGGAATGATAATGCGTTTGTGAAATCGCCTTGAGTCCACCTTGCTTCATCCGAATCTAAGATAGACTTAGTTGTTTAAAGCAGGATACCACTTAGGTCCAGTTTTGCAAAGGCTAGGAGCTGTTATGGACAAATTAAGCTTCCTATTTGGAAATGTTTTATTCAAATGCTGTTTTCTTTCAATTAAAATGTTATTAAAGTTCAAAGAGGTAAAGTTATTATCTGTGGTTGTTTACCCAAGAAGGTCCTGACCCTATACCCCAATTACCCTGAGACACTGTATTTGAGCTGTCTCCTCTAACTGTCTCAGTCAGGCACTATGATTGGCAGATTACACATAGGTCTTGAGGATCCTTACATAAAAGACCAAGGCCTTCAGAACACACCAAATAAAGGCCTTCAAAGATAATGCCCGTAGTTTCAAGTCCATTCTAAGGAACATGCATCAATGTGATTTCATGTTATTTCCTCCTTCAAGCTGTGGCTTGGGCTTTGACTCTGGATAGTTTCTGAATACTTGTACTTTGTAATCTAAAGGACTTTGGAACCGACTGTAAAGAAAGATTTGCAAATTAGGTAAACTAAAAAACTCTCCATTTTGCCTATCACCTTTTCCCTCTGTATTGTTCAACCTACTTGGTAATTTATCTTCCCTACAACAAGGCTTCCCTATTAGTGGGAGTAGGGTATCTATTTTACTTAGTGTTCTATTGCTGTGGAGAGACACCATGACTACTGAAAGTCTTATGAAAGAAGGCATTTAATTGGTGCTGAGGTTTAGTCCATTATCATCATGGCATGGAGCATAGCAGCATCCAGGCAGGTATGTTGTTGGAGAATTAGCTGAGAGTTCTACATCTGGATTCACAGGTAGCAGGAAGGTAGAGATTGGTACTGGGCCTGGCTTGACTTTTTGAAACCTCAAAGCCCACCCCTAGTGACACACTTCCTCTAACAAAGCCACACTTCCTAATTCTTCTCAAGTAGTGTCAGTCTCTGATGACTCAGCATTCATATAGCTGAGTCTATGTGGGCCATTCTTACTCAAACCATCACATGGTCTTTTGAGTCTAAACTGTTCTTTTACAGGAAATGTTTGATATGATAAAGTTGGGATAAATGATTAAGAAGTTGTTCTGCTTGTTGACCTTTTTGAGTTCTGTGGACTGTATCTTGGGTATTCTATTC
>NW_022196906.1:77197529-77219874 GCF_008632895.1 Mastomys coucha | reverse complement strand
CTGAGGAGGGAGGGAGGGACCTGGGAGGGAAAGTGGATGGGGTGGGGTGGTTTGGAGTTGGGGGGAGAGGGGAAACCTGATCTGGTATTGGCTGAGGGAAAAGGACTGAAGCCCTGAGAGCTAGCAGAAAGAATGGAAACAGACAACCTCAGGAAATAGTAGGTTGGGGGAACCCTCCAGAATGCACCAGAGACCTGGGAGGTGAGAGAATCTCAGGACTCAAAGGGAGGGACCTTAGATGAAATGCCCTACAGTAGGGAGAGGGAGCTTATAGAATCCACCTCCAGCAGGGCATCAAGTGAAGGATGGGGTTGCCATCGCACAGTCACAACCATAGTCTGACCCATAGTAGTTCTTTTCTTTCTTTCTTTTTTTTTTTTTTAGTTTTTCAAGACAGGGTTTCTCTGTGTAGCCCTGGCTGTCCTAGAACTCACTCTGTAGACCAGGCTGGCCTCAAACTCAGAAATCCACCTGCCTCTGCCTCCCAAGTGCTGGGATTAAAGGCGTGCGCCAACACGCCCAGCCCCATAGGTTCTTGTCTGAAAGAATTATAGGGATGGAAATGGAGAGGAGCCTGAGGAAAAGAAGGTCCAGCAACAAGCCCAAAGTGGGATCCAGCTCAAGGGGAGGTCCCAAGGCTTCACACTATTACTGAGGCTATGGAGCGCTCAAAGAAGGGACCTATCATGACTGCCCTCTGAAAGACCCAGCAAACAGCTGAAAGAGTCAGATGCAGGTATTTGCACTAAACCAATGCACAGAAGCAGCTACCCCTGTTGTTGAATTAGGGAAGGCTGAAAGAAGTGAGGAGAAGGACTCTCCTGTATGAGTACCCAGTCTCAATTAATCTGGATCCCCGAGATCTCTGAAACACTGGACCACCAAGCAGACAGCATACACCAGCTGATATGAGACCCCCAACATACATACCCTAAAGGATTTAGAGATGATGCACCTAAACCTCACGAGACTGGAGGCCCTAGGGAGTTTAGAGGTCAGGTAGGGTGAGGGGTGGGGACATCCATGTGGATACAGGGTGGTGGAGAGGAGGTATGGGATGTAGAACAGTCAGAGGGTGGATGGGGGCAGGGAATAAAATATAGAGTGTAAAAAATAAATTAATTTTAAAAAAGCAGAAGATAAATAAATAAAAAGTTGTTTTGCTTATCTCTTCCCTCTGTGGCTGACTCTCTTACTAAGATTCTAGGGGGTGGGGCAGTATGCTTTCTATTGACAGAGGGAGAACTCCAGTTTTAGACACATGTAAGAACTTGCCATGGTTACAAAGGTAGCTAAGGTGAAACTGAAGATCTGAGCCGCATCTACACAGAACTCCTGCCTCTGAAGAAGTACTTACCAGCTCCATTTTCCTTCAGTTTTGCTAGCTACCATGTGTTTTGGAAAGAACGTCAAGTAAATAAATCTTGGGAAATATTGTTTTATTCGTTCTGCTAGGAAATCTCCCCTCCCCAAATGATTAGGTACTATTTAGATCAATGATACAAACAGTACAATTAAATTTCATGGTGTTTACTTAGCAAACACCACGTGGTCTTACCTTAGCAAACAATTGTTGAAACTGTGCAGTGTTTGAGTGGCATTTGGATGTTAGCTGAACATTTTGATTGCTACATTTTGAATGCTTATCTCTGGCTATATGGCTCCCTTTTCAAAAAGGAAAATGTTTGAAGGAAAATATTTCAGTATGTGTGTGTGTGTTTTAGTAGATGATCACATACTTTTTTTGTTTTTAAATTTGTATTCTTATTTTAGGTGTATGGGTGTTTTGTCCGAATGTATTTCTTTATATTACGTACATGCTTTGTGCCTGGGGATGCCAGGAGAGGGTGTTGGGACTTGAACTTGGGTCTCCTGGAAGAGCAGCAAGTGTTCTTAGCTGCTGAGATATCACGCCAGGCCCTGACGTCCTACTCACAAACATGTTTGTGAGAAAAGACACATTGACATGGAAACTGTTGTCAACTTTGTTATTAATCTTCCAAATTAAAGCTATGAACTTTAAAATAGATGTCAGAAAAATAGAACAGACCTTTTGAGTGGAGTACGATCAATTTGTTTAAAAGAACTAGTATTCCTATAAGCTGGATGTTCTGACCTAGCATTTTTGCAGGCAATAATTTATAATATTGAACAAAATCCAAGGGAAGGCTTGCATACAATGTATAAGGTAAAAGTAAAGGCCTTCTAAAGTTGATTTCATTGCTTTTGTGTGGTCTTCTGCACTAGGTTTTGCTTATTTTATTTTTGTGAAATCTCCTAGAATTTGAGCCATCCTAATAAAATATATGCTAGCCATAAATATGAACAACAACTTTCACATGTAAAATCTGAGAAATCTAGAACCAGGGTGTTATTGATATATGCTACCTATATTAATTCATTCAGAGAGCAGGCTGCATTTTGAAAATGTCTTGCTAATTGCTTTTTGGGAAAATAAATTTCTGTAGTAGAGCCCAGTGATATCTTTGATGTTAGTCTTTGGTGGCGAAGATCAGATTTCATAAACTACAATAAATATGCTTGCACTGAAATGACCTAGGCCTAGAGAGGAGTGGGGGATTTGTTTCCATAGTAAAATGATTTTGAAAGCAAATATATATATATTTTTTAGACATAAATGAATATTTATTTCTAGCATTATTCTAATGTTGTTTCTCTCCAAGTTGTGAAACAATTGTGATTTCGAATTAATTTTTCACAGCAGAAATTCTGGAAAAAGAACTCAGGCGATCCTACCTAGCCTACCAGGATATCGAGAGAGCTGCCATACCCCAGTGGTCCAGTGGGATAAAGGAAGAGCTGCTTGGCCATAAGTTAAGATGAGAAGTCCTGAGCTGGCAATGTGAGAACAAGAATGTCTGCTTTCAAAAGCCCCAGAGCAAAGTTACCAAAGCCTCACTTCCTGCTTTGGTGTAACCTTTTCTATGTCACACATGGTATCAACCCAAGTGACATATAAAAATATATGCGTGGACATGCTGGTGTGAAGGTGACAGTTCCTGATCACTGTGTACTTACACACTTAAGAACAGGTGGATCTACAGCATGACCCTTCACTCAGATTTTCCATAGGCATAGAAAAGCATTCTGCATTGTACATTTTCCAGTCTATCCCTCACCCCACTCCCAACCCCAGTGATTAGATTTGGCTGGAGTACAATTACTAATTGCTAATTTTTGAGTAAGACATCAAGAAAATGAGGAAACAGCTTACAGGTGGAGAGCTGCTCTTCTCTCTCGTGCCAGCTTTTGGCTCGTGGAATGGCGTTATGAGGCTGAGTCCCGCCTCAGGCAGCAGAGAAGGTGGAGATTGATTAGTAATGTCTTCAAAGGAGTTAGGAGGGGTAGGGATTGTGGTGTACAGATCTTGTAATTGTTCTCCCTAGGCTAATTAGTGGAAGAAGAAGGATTCAACACCCATGAAGTGTCAATCTAGCATCAGAAGTAAGAATGCGTTTGACAGGGAGGCAGACAGTGCATTACTCTGCCTGTGATCTGCACTGTAGGGTAAACCCTGCTCCTAACAGACTTACCTTGTCAATTCATATCTTGGTCTAACGATTTGCAGTTCCACAAAAAGCAGCCAACCACCACTGGCTTCTATTAGAACATGAGGATTCTGGAATTAAAGGTCTCCCTACCCACAGGCAGTAATATCTAAAGACAAACCTGGTTAGCAATTTGAAAAGAATTATACTGTTTATTAGGCTAGAAATTTCTGAAGGAAAATGTGGTTTTATGGTTCACAAATGCTGCTGGCATAGGTGTCCTTCCTTCCAACCACATGCCTGAAGGGCAGTCCCCCTCTCAGGTAGGGCTCATTAGCTCAGAACCTGCAGGAAATGTCATCATGGTTGAAGGACTACTGACCATCTTGCCTGGACTTTGCAGGTCTGTTCATATCCCCTGAGCTAACAGAAAAGAAAATGCCTCTGTTCCCTTCCCCTCTGTGTCATGCTGTTTTCTGTTCTCTCACTCCACACCTCTGTCAGAGCCCTTCCTTCTTGATCCCACTCTGGCATATCACACCTGTGGTCTCCAAGGAACGTTCCCTCCCCACCCCCCAGTCTTTTCTGGATCTTTTTCCATACCCGTCTCCTCTTAAAACTTTCTCTCTATGGCATGATTCTTCTCTCCTTTCTATAAGATTACTTGCTAAATTCCATCAAAGCAGTTTAGTGAGGATCACTGTTTTATAGAGAATGTTTCAGTCAACTGTAGTTTCATTTTCTCTTGTCCATCCCAAATTGCACATTATATTTTGAAGTTGCTCATAGGATGCAAACAGATGTGGCCATTCTTTCCTACCTGATGTGCTGCCTAGGCCTGAGAACACAATCATCTTCCTAAGCAACATTTTCATGAAGAAATCTGCTCAGAATCTTAGACTCGCTTCCTGCCTCCACCTTAATTGGATCATGAAACTGTGCCAGGCCTAGCTTTCCAGTTTCTCTTTCTTCAGTGTTCTTCTTGTCTTGGCTCTAAGATGTTGGGAATACTAGGAGGGACATAAAACTCTGGCTTGGTCTTATTTTGAAAGGCAAAAACTGTATTCTCTCTTTCAGTGACTGGAGACTTCAGAATCTGCACATTCGAATAAGGCTGAGGATGGATGGGCGACCGTGTTCTAACCAAAGAGCACATTGCCCTGATTTCTCCAGCCTGTGCCTCAAGCAGTCCGCATGACCAGCCTCATAGAGGTGAAGGGTAGTGCAGTTTGGAAATGGCTTCCTTTTAAATATCTCGATCTTCCCTATTCACTGCAGTGCAGCGCTAAAGACGAAACAAAAACAAATAGGAAAAACATTGGAAATTTCTTCTTTGTTTACCAGTCCCCAGAGGACATGAGTTTACTGTCAGCTAGGGGAGGAAGGCTCCCTTAGAGGGAACCAGTAATGTATGTATTATGCTCCTGTTCTCTTTACCTTCATCAGTTCAAGTTTTGCTCCCTTCATTGTTCTCTCTCCCTCTCTCCGTCCCCCTCTTACCCTCCCCCCTCTCACTCACTGTGAAGCCTTGGACCCTCAGTCCCTTCTTAAACATCTATTTCAGAGACCACAGAAGTGGAAAGGCCCTCTTGGTAGCCTGTGTGTGGCGATTCTTTGTACTGTAACTACAGTTCACTGAGGGTCTGCTTTCTGGGAATTTCTTCTTTATTCGGCTTGCTTGTTGCTGAAATATCCTTTTCTTTATGTAGCTGGCTTTATTTACTGTTGTAAGTATGATTCTTAATTAAAGTTGCTTTACTGTATTGTTGGGATGGCTTATAAAGCCCTTGTTATGAGAGGCAAACTAGGATGATCTAATGTGCTAGTAATATTTTTATTTTACACTTGATCATAAATTTTACATTAGATATTAGCTGTATTTTCTGTCATTTCATATTCACTTATTAAAAAATAACAGGACTTTGTTTTTTTCTCTCTTTCTTTCCATATATTTCTGTTCCCTAGTTTTCCCCCTTTGTATGTTTTAAGACAAATATTTAATTTATTCTTCCTGCCCAATAATATGCTTCGAGCTCGGTTTGGCTGTCTTCATTTGCTTCATGTGTCTGTGGGAGTCTCAGGAGTATTCGCTACCACATAGACTGTTATATAAGGGCCATTTATCCTTTGGAACAAGTGAATAACATTAAAGAACTGAAACATTACCTAAATTTTGTGATTTTTGAATCGAAACTTTAAAAGAAAATGGATGAGTGAGTAACATGCATTTAATTTTTCCCCTAATGTGTGGCTACGTACACTTCCTGGTTATCAGCTTCGCTGCATAACTAGTGTCTTGACTTCCGGTGAATTCAGGCCGTTTTTGTCGTCTCCTGATTCTCCCAAAGCTCCTCCAACTCTGCCACTCTCAGTCACATGCTCAGCTTTGCCTGTTTTATTGTTTGCCTTAGATCACTTCAGAACAGGAAAGAGACTTCTACTTCGTAACCACTTCTCCTTTGCTGGTGTCTCTCGTAATGCTTGCAGGCGTGAGAGGTGGCGCCCACCGCCTCTAGTAACCTCCCCTCCGGCATGCATTTTGTCACGACTTGAAATTACCCATGCTTTATACTATTTAAAACTTACCCTATTAGTCTAAACCTTACACGCTTTGCCTTAGAGATGCATTCTAAACATTTTCCCCAGTCAGCTATGCAGATGTTATTTACTAGGCTTTGAAGCTACATTGGAAGATTATACTTATTAATATAATTAATACACATTTTTTTGCTTGCTACAATGACTCAACCTTTTCACGATTCTTTTTGTCACAGGAAATTAATTTTCTTTATTCAATTTTGTTTTCTCGAAGTTTCTGACATTCAGTTCTCTTTTGGGCCGACCTCCTCATTCTGAGGCATATCCAAGTATCCCCAGATTTCACTGTATTCCTGGATTTGGTTCTGTATTTTTGTGCCCCGGTTTCCATATTGTTCTTCATAGTTTTTCTTTTACATTTTAATACTTTAGTGAAAAACAGATTTTTTTTTCTGAGTCTTTGGGAGTTCCAAAGTGTTTATAGAAGCCAGCAAGGAACTTCTGTGAGTAAAGGCACCTGCTGCCAAGCTTGATGACCTGGGTTCAATTCCTGGAACCCACAGGATGAAAGGCAAGAACTGACTCCTGAAAACTGTCCTCTAACTTCTACATTGTACATTCATGCACAGACACACACACACACACACACACACATTTATAAAATGTGGTAAAGAATTTAAAAACTAAAACTGTTTATATGTGCTACTAGTTAATTTGAGCAGGAGTTTGGCCAGGTTCAACATTATTTAACTTGACTAGCTGTTTTTCTCCAGATGTCAAAGTATTTTCCTTTTCTTCAGCACACAGTTACTGCTGATGAATCTGAGTCCCATCAACTTGGAAAGCATTGCGATTTTATTTTTCTGCAAACATATTGAATTTTTCTCTCTGTTACCAGAGCCCCACATTTTCTACAAGCTTTGAGGAGAGTTCCCTGAAAAGTTATAAAAGTTAATTTATTTTTCAGTTCTGAGGAATGAACCCAGGGCCTCACACATGCTAGACAAAGGCTCTCCATCCAAGGACAACACAAGTTTTGCAGGCAGCTTTAGACTTAGAGAAAACAGAGCAGAAGCTGCCTTCCTTTATGCACCCACTGCATGTTCTTTATTAGTAACACATTGCTATGACACAGCTCATAAATCAGCACCGATACATTCTTATCTTAACATTTCTGTACCTTTCCTTATTTGTAACTAATTGACTTTAAGAATAATCTTAAATTTCTGTACCACATCAAGTTTAACTGTTGTGTCTTTTTTAGAGTTCTCTTGATTATGGTTTCTTAGACTTTCTTTTTCATTTTCATGGTCCTAATAATTTTAAGGAATATTTTAGGGTTCCCATTCATTAGGATTTTAAAAATTGTTTTCTCATGATTAGACTGTGGTTGCAGGTTTGGAGGAGATTATAGAAATGCTATTTTATTGAACCATGTAAGGGCTATGTAATGTCAAAAAGATTTATAAATGTTGACTTTAATAATCTGACTTAAATACTGTTTTTAGGTATTTTCAGTTTAAAGCTACCCTTTTCTCTAGTTTTGTACCATGCTACTATAAAGAAATCCCAATGGACATCTTATATTTAAGAAACGAGGACTATGTTTTCCTTCAATTAGGACAGAATGATTGCACAGATGTATTTACCGTTCCTCTGCAAAAGGAGCCTGTCTCTGCTCCATATGTGCCAGCTTGTTTAATGATTTATTTATTTCAGAATGGACTTACTCTTTTTCTTGTATGTTAGGTTATAATGAAGCTCTAATTAATTTTGTTAATCATGTTGTTTCAGCTTTTGTCACAGGGAATGTTTCAGTTGGCGTCTGTAATGTTTTTCTGTCAACGTAACCTTTTCTTTCCTGACTACAACTTTACTTTCTGTTCTCACAAAAACTCTCCCTGTATGTTTTCTGCTCTGGTCTGAGAATACGCCATTTCTCCAATAAGTTCTGTTTGCTTTTATTCAGAACAGTGGCATGAGAAGGCAAGATTAGGTCTCAGGTGTGTTTATGGCTATAGGACATTACTGATTCTAGGAACTTCCAGCTCATATAGTACAATAATACACATGCACAACTAAGCCATTAATATGCATATATTGCTATAGGTAATGCATCTACTCTTTATGTACACATTTTCAGGCTAAGCTAAATATATATTTTGTTGCTATTTTTGCATTCTCTCTCTTTCTCTCTCTTTCTCTGTGTTGTGTGTATGCGTGCACGGGGGCATGACTGTGCATGCACGTGTGTACATGTGAACTGCCCAGTTTGCTTTAGACTGTGGTCAGGGAGAAGACTGGAGACTTCATGCCCTTTGTTCACCTTTCCCTCCACCTTTTGTAATGAAAAGAACAGTTTAGTAAAATCCAGAAATGTCATTCTATTCGATCACTCTGAGAGTTTAATTAGATTATATCATTTTAATTATTTTGTTTATGTTTGAGATTCTATTGTAATTATATCATTTCCACTTCCCTTTCTTCCCTACAAAACTTCTCATATACTCCACCTTGCTCTTTTTCAAATTTATGGCCTTTCACTTCACTAATTGTTATTACATGTATTTGTGCATATGTACACACATATATATTCCTAAATACATAAATATAAGCTGCTCAATATGTTTAAAATTATTTGTATGTATGTTTCCAGGGTTGATCATTTGGTATTAGATAACTAATTGGTGTGTTCTTCCCTGGGAAAGATGATTTCTCCAGCTCTCACGGTTCCTTAGCTGTTTGTTGTTCTTTGTGTAGGACTGAGATCTCATGTATAATCGCTAATTACATTCTAAATATTTGATCTGATACTCAATCCTCATCAAGGAGACTTCTCTTTGCAACAGATGGCAACCATTATAGAAAACCACAACTAATCAAAACACAGATTTGTGGAGCCCAGTCCCAGTGGATCTGTCTGCAACATGACTCCTACACTCAAGGCTCAAAGCTCAGTGTTGTGGAAGAGGGCGTGGGAGGATTGTCAGAGCAGAGGGTCAGTGACTTTGCTATAAGATTGTGTCTCTTAGGGATGTCAGAAGCTACATCCATAAAGTTTCACTAACATGACTGCCCTAAACATGAGCTGCATCAGTACAATAGCAATGGATTGCTGCACTTTAAAAGATATTGTGTCTCTGGCTGTAATACAGTGGCAAAGGACCATGCAAATATATAGAGAAAAATGTGGGTTGCTGACACATGCAGGGCTTCTCAGATTTCTCAAAATCCTCCCAACTTATATTTCCATACTACCTGTGATCAATGATGCTAATTCTGTGTCTCAGAGACATGTGAAGCTGAACAAGCACAGGTTGGAACAAGTATGGAAACTTCTCATACTGCCTGGGTCCCAGTGAGTCCCAAACTGAACAGAGTGGATAAACATCTCACTTGTGAAAGAAAGGATGCTGCTGACCTCCTCTTGAAGTGAGGTATGTCATAACCGATGGGCACTGTAAGACTGTCAGCTTGTTTCTAATAGCTCTGGATAAGAGTGATATTTATTTAAGATGGTTACAATTCTGCAATTCATACTGCTCAAGGTCAGTCCCTACTTCTTTTTGATAACAATGTATTATCAATGTGTTTTTGATAACAATGGGAATAATTCATTTCCAAAATAAAGGAGCAGGTTTGCTATAAGGAGGAATGTTGATCCCTTTCAGTAAACCGAGAAGCAGAGACATACAGCAGTTAGAGCAATTTAGAAGTCTCTTCATGTGTACATCAAGATCTGATTACTTCCATCTCCATCATTTTATATAAATAACAGACACCTCGATTTGTGGAAACATTGATGTGAGTCCACATCAGTTAGAAATCTTAAGCATTATTAAGCTCAGTGGAGTTTGGGGGCATGATGCTCTAGAAGAAAAAAATTTAAAGCATTTTGCCATGATGGGAAAATAAAAACTTTTAATTCAGAATCATCTGTCTCAGTTTTGAAGAAATCTTATGAAGTCAAGACTTTATTAAATTGAAATGAACTTAAATAAATGGTTTTTGATTTATTTTTATAGTGCCCACTGGTCTTCCATGAATAATGAGAACATTTACAACTTAGGAGATTTAATGTGACTGTCACACCAGGATTGCATAGAAGTGCTAACGCTGAATAATTGCCTTTTCACAAACTTGTGTCCTGAGAATAGAGCGTATTTTTTAAAAGCACAAGACTGGCCATTCAATTTTGCTAAGTATAACTCATTAGGAAAACAAAAGGCAGCTTTATGAAAAGTCTGAGTTGAAGAAAGTGTCCCTGTAAAAAAGCTCTGATGAGCCATGAAAGATAATGTTAGATCACAGAGACAGCTCCTCCTACAGCCCATCATGCAGTCTGAGGAACATTAAACTCTGTTCTGATATGCTTATACTCTATGAAAATTATGCCTAGCCAAGGGTATTTATACCTTCTGGTGAAAGAGACAGTTCAAGGTTATGCTAAGTGTGCCACCTCTGTAAAAAAAAATCACCAAAGGCAACAAATAGAAAATATCTTTATCTACCATCTACTCTGGGTCCTAGATTTATTACTATGATATGTCCTTTATTAGATCCAACTTTAGGGAAACAGGTTTTAAAGAGAGACTCTTGTGGGCTGTGCGAATTTTGATTTCTATTTTGTTTTGATCCTCTTCAATGTGGAAACATTTTCATTTTTTGAAGATGAACTTTATTTTTGAAAGACAATTAGAATTTATGAACCAAGATTGGTAACAAAGAACTGGGAAATAAACAAAATAATAGCCAATTTTGTAACAACAAAATATTTTGTCTGAAAGAACACAAAATACTGTAGTGAATAAGGGACCAATTATTGTGTCATCATTCACAACTATTTACAAATATCAAATGCTCATGACATATGTAGTTTATTGGTTTACTGGTTTAATACTTATTTAATAATCACATAAGACATTTTTGGAAAAATGGAAAAAGATTTTCTATATCTTGCAATTGGAAATTGAATAGGTCTCCCTCAGTTCTCTCTGCTATCTGTTTCCATTCATAAGGATTTATGTCTCTTAAATTCTCTATTTCCTTGCACACAAATATCCTGTGTGTGGGCAGATATGACCCATGGCTCAAGCCCAAGGTGTATCCATCCATTATATAATGCATCCCCTGCTCATTGATTTAACATTTCCCATTGTCTTTCTTTTGTCAGTTAGGACAGTGTCTACTTTTTTTCATGGTAGCTACTAATTTCATTAACTGTAGATTTATTAAATATCTGTTATACACAAGATAATGTACTAAAATGTTGGGCACCCATATGGAAGGGTTAGGGGAAGGATTGAAGGAGCCTGAGGGGATGGCAGCCCTTTAGGAAGACCAACAATGACAATTAACCTGGACCCCTGGGAGCTCTCAGAGACTAAGCCAGCAACCAAAGAGCATACACGGGGCTGGCCCGAGGCCCTTGGCACTTATGTCTTGTTTGGCCTCAGTGGGAGAGGATTCGCCTATTCCTGTAGAGACTTGATGCCACAGGGAAAGGTGATGGGGGAGCATTCTCTTAGCGTGAAAGGGAGGGGAAACAGTACTGCACACTCTTAATAATAGCAACAATGGTAAATAATCTGCTTAAGTAAACTTTGTAAGAAATGATTGATGGGGGGATTATTTTATTTCTCATGAGATGGCTATAAAAGAAATGCTACTATTAACCCTAAGGTGTGCAGGGAAAATGATACTTGTCAAGGTTAAGTAACTTTACTGGATATTAAACAGACTTCTGACTCTTGTGTTCCAAACACAACCAGTTTACAGCTGCTAGCTTGTCTCTGTAACTGTAGTGTTGGTGTTTTCTTTCTTATGTGCATTTTAAGGACATGAAATTAGACGAAGTTTAGATTGCTAGCCAAGGACTGTATGAATATCAAATAATACTCATATTAAACCTATGTCTATAAGTTAAGTGTAGGTATTTTATATGGAGGGAAGTACATGTATTGGGTTGTTTGATGTGAAGAGTGAAGGTATGTATTAGAAAGGAATACTTTACTCAAAGAAGCATACAGAAGAGGCTTTCAATGCATATCATATTCTATGACTGTGGCAAGTAGAGAAGGACGTGGGGAGGCTTCAGTTCTAGTCCTTCCTTGTCCCACAAGGGCCTTCTTTCAAGGACTATATGATCCCAAGTAGACCTGGATACAACTTTAAACATGTGCATCTTAGATAAGCCTTTTTTTGCTGTTTTCTATTTAATTTCCTACTCATTTCTTTTCCTTCACTTTTTTCCTCCTCCTCCTCCTCCTCCTCCTCCTCCTCCTCCTCCTCCTCCTCTTCCTCCTCCTCTTCCTCTTCCTCCTCTTCTTTTCTCCTGACTCCTTTTCATCTCTTTTATGTCTTGAGACAGGGTCTTTCTCTAGGCTGAGGCTGGCCTGAGACTTAGCTATATACTCAGACTGGCATCAAACTCATGACATCTTCCTGCCTCAGCCTCCTGAGCACTGGGATTAGAGTCACAAGACACTCTGCCTTTCTTAAAGAGCGTTGGGGTAGCTACGCTCAGGTCTCTTTCCTGTTCATTTGAGTGGAGGACTCATCTCAGGGTATGCTTACAGCTGAGCATGTTGGTCTTAACATTTTGTCCCTATTATTGTAGCAGTGAGATGCTAGGAATATAGTAAGAGTTGGTTTCAGAGTTAAAGGAAGGTTGGCTGCAAATTGATGATTTGAACACGGGCTGAAGCTAAGGGCTTTATTAAAGACATGCATTCGTCTACATTAGACCATTACCTAGATATTAAATAATCTTCTCTCCCTCTTAAGCTGCTGCTTTTGTTAATGTCAAACACCTTCAAACAGAGTGAGATTTAGCATAGGTTAAAAACCTAGCCTAGGATTTTACTTTTCAATGTCCCTGGCTGAAATATCCATTTACTGAATCAAATAAAAACAATCCTCATAAAATACTAACCAAAATAAGTTTAATTCTCATAGCATCAGATTTGAAAGAGTTGGATCCAACTGATGAAATGTCTTATAACAATATAAACACTTAGAAAATCTGAATTATTTATCAATTGATTAAAATCAAATTTACATGAATCTGCATTTTAATCTGTTTCCTATCCTGAGATAGTGAAGTTGTATCAAGCATTTCTAGCATTATAAATAATTCTAGGATATATATTCTATGTTTATGGAAATTTCAATGACTCTTAGGATGAAAGAGAATGCAAAATGAAGACTTTTATTTTTTATTTTATTTATTTACATTCCAGCTGTTGCCTCCCTTCCCAGTCTCCTCTCCCATAGTTCCTCATCCCTTTCCTCCTCCTCCTTGCCTCTGAGAGGGTGCTCCCCCCCACCAGACCTTCCCCTTACCTGGGGCCTCAAGTCTCTACAGGATTAAGCACATCTTCTCCCATTGAGGCCAGACCAGGAAGTCCTCTGCTATATATGTGCCAGAGGCCTTGGACCAGCCTGTGTATGCTGCCTAGTTAGTGTCTCAGGCTCTGGGAGCTCCCTGGGTTAGTTGAAACTGTTAGTCTTCCTATGGGGTCACCCTGTCCTTAAGCTTCTTCAAACCTTCCCCTAATTCAACCATAGGGGTCCCTGACTTCAGTCTTTTCCCTTACTCCTCCACTGGGGTCCCCATGCTTAGTCCAATGATTGGCTGTGAGCAACCGCATCTGTATTGTTCAGGCTCTAACAGAGCCTCTCAGGAGATAGCTATATGAGGCTCCTGACAGCAAGCACTTCTTAGCATCAGCAATAGTGTCTAGGTTTGGTGTGTTGGATCTCCAGGTGGGGCAGTCACTGGATGGCCTTTCCTTCAGAAAGTGTGGCCTCTGCTCCACACTTTGTCCCCATATTTACTTTAGACAGGAGCAATTCTGGGTTAAAAATTTGGAGATGAGTGGGTAGCCCCCATCCTTCAACTGGAGGGCCTTGCCTAACCTTTGGATATGGTCTCTATAGGTTCTCCCTCCCCTTTGTTGGGTATTTCAGCTAATGTCATCCTTGTTGGGTCCTGGGAACCTCTTGCTTTCTTGGCTTCTGGGACTTTCTGGAGGCTACCTCCAGTTTCCCATCCCCATTGCTACACACCTCTGTTCAATTTCCTGATCCTCTGTATATCATCCCCATCGCCTCTTATACCTGACACTGCCTCCTTTCCCCCTCTCACTTCACTCTTCTTCCCAAGTCCCTCTCACCCTCTACCTCCTGTGAGTATTTTGTTCCCCCTTCTAAGAAGGACTGAAGAATCCATTCTTTGGTCTTTCTTCTTCTTGAGCTTCATATGGTCTGTGAGTTGTATCTTGGGTATTCTGAGCTTTTTTGCCTAATATGCACTTATCAATGAGTACATACCATGTGTGTTCTTTTGTGATAGGGTTACCTCACTCAGGGATGATATTTTCTAGTTCCATCCATTTGCCTAAGGATTTCATTGAAGTCATTGTTTTTAATAGCTGAGTAGTATTCCATTGTATAAATGTACCACATT
Source organism: Mastomys coucha (assembly GCF_008632895.1). Lineage (NCBI taxonomy): Eukaryota > Metazoa > Chordata > Mammalia > Rodentia > Muridae > Mastomys > Mastomys coucha. The sequence continues at coordinate 77,205,357 of NW_022196906.1, read as the reverse complement.
TTCTGTATCCATTGCTCTGTTGAAGGACATCTGGGTTCTTTCCATCTTCTGGATATTATAAATAAGGCTGCTGTGAACATAGCAGAACATGTGTCCTTGCTATATGTTGGAGCATCTTTTGGGCATATCCCCAGGAATGGTATTGCTGGGTCCTCAGGTAGTACTATGTCTGATTTTCTGAGTAACTGCCAGATTAATTTCCAGAGTGCTTGTACCAGCTTTCAATCCCACTAACAATGAAGGAGTGTTTCTCTTTCTCCATATCCTTGCCAGCATCTGCTGCCACCTGAGTTCTTCATCTTTGCCATTCTGACTGGTGTCAGGTGGCATATCAGAGTAGTTTTGATTTGCATTTCCCTAATTACTAAGGATGTTGTAAATTTAAGTGTTTCTTAGCCATTCGAGCTTTCTCAGTTGAGAATTCTCTGTTTAGTTCTATACCCCATTTTTTTCAACCATTTGTTGAAAATGCTGTCTTTTTTTTCCCCACTGGATGGTTTTACCTCCTTTGTCAAAGATCAAGTGATCATAGGTGTGTGGATTCATTTCTGCATCTTCAATTCTATTCCATTGATATACCTGACTGTCTCTGTACCAATACCATACAGTTTTTGTTTTTTTGTTTTTTGTTTTTAAATCACTATTGCTCTGTAATATAGCTTGAAGTCAGGGATGGTGATTCCTACAGAAGTTCTTTTATTGTTGGGAATAGTTTTCGCTATCGTGGATTTTTGGTTATTTCAAATAATTTTGCAAATTGTTCTTTCTAACTATGAATTGAGCTGGAATTTTAATGGGGATTGTGTTGAGTCAGTAGATTGCTTTTGGCAAGATGGCCAGTTTTACTACATTAATCCTGCCAATCCATGAGCATGGGAGATATTTCCATCTTCTGATATCTTCTATTTCTTTCTTCAGAGACTTGAAGTTCTTGTAATATAGATCTTTCACTTGCTTGGTGCTTGGTCACCCCAAGATATTTTATATTATTTGTAACTATTGTGAAGGGTGTTGTTTCCCTAATTTCTTTCTCAGGCTGTTTATCCTTTGAGTATAGGAAGGTTATTAATTTGTTTGAGTTAATTTTATATCCAGCCAATTTGCTGAATTTGTTCATAAGGTATAGTAGTTCTCTGGTGGAATTTTTGGGGTCATTTAAGTATACTATCCTATCATCTGCAAATAGTGATATTTTGACTTCTTCCTTTCTAATTTGTATCCCTTTGAACCCCTTTTGTTGTCAAATTGCTCTGGCTAGGACTTCAAGTACTATATTGAATAGGTAGGGAGAGAGTGTGCAGCCTTGTCTAGTCCCTGATTTTAGTGGGATTGCTTCAAGTTTCTCTCCAGTTAGTCTGATGTTGGTTGCTGGTTTGCTGTATATTACCATATTGCCATAGACCTTGAATTCTTGATCTTTCCAAGACTTTTATCATGAAGGGGTGTTGAATTTTGTCAAATGCTTTCACTATGTAATGAGATGTTCATGTGTTTTTTTTTTTTTTTTTGAGTTTGTTTATATAGTGGATTACGTTGATGGATTTCCTTATATTGAACCATCCCTGCATCCCTGGTATGACGTCTACTTGATCGTGATGAGTGATCATTTTGATGTGTTTTTGGATTCAGTTTGCAAAAATTTTATTGAATATTTTTGCATTGATAATCATAAGGGAAATTGCTCTGAAGTTCTCTTTCTTTGTTGGGTCTTTGAGGAACTTAGGTATAAGTATAATTTTGGCTTCATAGAATGAGTTGGGTAGTGTTCCTTCAGTTTCTATTTTGAGGAATAGTTTGAAGAGTATTGGTATTAGGTCTTTGAAGGTCTGATAGAATTCTGCACTGGTCAACCATCTGGTCCTGGACTTTTTTTTTTTTCTTTTGGTTGGGAGACTTTTAATGATTGCTTCTATTTCTTTAGGGATTATGAGACTGTTTAGATGGTTTATCTGATCCTGATTTAACTTTGGTACCTGGTATCTATCTAGAAAATTGTCCATTTCATCCAGATTTTCCAGTTTTGTTGAGAGTAGGCTTTTGTAGTAGTATCTGATGATTTTTTGAATTTCCTCAGTTTCTGTTGTTATGCCTCCCTTTTCATTTCTGATTTTGTTAATTTGGATACTATCTCTGTGCCCTCTGCTTAGTTTGGCTAAAGGTTTTTGTATCTTGTTGATTTTCTCAAAGAACCAGCTCCTGATTTTGTTGATTCTTGTATAGTTATCTTTGTTTCTACTTGGTTGATTTCAACCCTGAGTTTATTTCTGCCTTCTATTCCTCTTGGGTGTATTTGCTTCTTTTGTTCTAGAACTTTCAGATGTGCTGTCAAGCTTCTAGTGTATGTTCTTTCCAGTTTCTTTTTGGAGGCACTCAGAGCAGTGAGTTTTCCTTTTAGCACTGCATTTACTGTGTCTCATAAGTTTGAATATGCTGTGCCTTCATTTTCATTAAATTCTAAAATGTCTTTAATTTCTTTCTTTATTTCTTCCCCGACCAAGTTATCATTGAGTAGAGAGTTATTCAGTTTCCATGTGTATGTGGGTTTTCTGTTGTTTTTGTTGTTATTGAAAACCAGCCTTAGTCCATGGTGATCTGATAGGATACATTGAATTATTTCAGTCTTTGTATCTGTTGAGGTCTGTTTTGTGATCTATTATATAGTCAATTTTGGAGATGGTACCATGAGGTGCTGAGAAGAAGGTATATTCTTTCATTTTAGGATGAAATGTTTTATAGATTTTTGTTAAATCCATTTGGTTCATAACTTCTGTTAGTTTCACTGTGTCTCTGTTTAGTTTCTGTTTCCATGATCTGTTTATTGATGAGAGTGGCGTGTTGAAGTCTATTATTATTGTGAGAGGTACAATGTATGCTTTGATCTTTAGTAAAGTGTCTTTTATGAATGTGAGTGTCCTTGCATTTGGAGTATAGATGTTCAGATTTGAGAGTCCATTTTGGTAGATTTTTCCTTTGATGAGTATGGAGTGTCCTTCCTTATCTTTTTAAACAACTTTTGGTTGAAAGTAGATTTTATTTGATATTAGAATGGCTACTCCTGTTTGTTTTTTGTGATTATTTACTTGGAAAAAATTTTCCAGCCTTTTACTCTGAGGCAATGTCTCCCTTTGTCACTGAGGTGGGTTTCCTCTAAGCAGCAAAATGCTGGGTCCTGTTTATGTATTCAGTCTGTTAGTCTATGTCTTTTTATTGGAGAATTGAGTCCATTGATGTTAAGAGATATTAAGCACCAGTGGTTGTTGTCCCTGTTATTTTTCTTGTTGGAATTATGTTTGTGCAGCTATCTTCTTTTGGGTTTGTTGAAACAAGATTACTTTCTTGCTTCTTCTAGGGTGTAGTTTACCTTTTTGTGTTGGAGGATTCCATCTATAATCCTTTGTAGGGCTGGATTTGTGGAAAGATATTATGTAAATTTGTTTTTGTTATGAAATATCTTGGTTTCTCCACCTATGTTAATTGAGTGTTTTGCTGGGTATAGTAGCCTGGACTGGCATTTGTGTTCTCTTAGAGTCTGTATGACATCTGCTCAGGATCTTCTAGATTTTAGAGTCTCTGGTGAGAAGTCTGGTGTAATTCTGATAGGTCTGCCTTTGTATGTTACTTTACCTTTTTCCCTTACTGCTTTTAATATTCTTTCTTTGCTTTGTGCAATTGGTGTTTTGATTATTATATGATGGGAGGAATTTCTTTTCTGGTCCAATCTATCTGGGGTTCTGTAGGATTCTTGTATATCTATAGATATCTCTTTCTTTAGGTTAGAGAAGTTTTCTTCTATAATTTTGTTGAAGATATTTACTGGCTCTTTTAGTTGGGAATCTTTGCTCTCTTCTATACCTGTTACTCTTAGGTTTGATCTTTTCATGGTGTCCTGAATTTTCTGCATATTTTGGGTTAAGAGCTTTTTTTTTACCCTTTGTATTTTCTTTGATTGATGTGTCAATATCTTCTATAGTATTGCCTATACCTTAAATTCTCTCTTTTGTCTTATATATTCTGCTGGTAATGTTTGTATTTGTAGTTCCTGGTCTCTTTTCTAAGCTGTCCATCTCTACAGTTGCTTCCCTTTGTGTTTTCTTTATTGTTCCCATTTCCATTTTTTTCATTTTTGTACCATTTTGTTCAATTCCTTCACCCACTTGATTGTATTTTCCTGTATTTCTTTAAGGGATTCATTTGTTTCCTCTTTAAGGCCTTCTACCCGTTTTCCTGTGTTTTCCTGTATTTCTTTGAGGGAGCTATTTGTATCCCCCTTAAAGGTCTCTATCATCTTCATGAGATGGGATTTAAGGTCATTTTCTTGCTATTCAGGCATGTTATGGTATCCAGGGCTTGCTGTAGTGGGAGAACTGGGTTCTGATTGTACCTAATTGCATTGGGTTCTATTGCTTATAATCTTGCACTTATTTCTCACCATCTGATTATCTCCAGTGTTAACTGGCCTGGGTGTCTCTGATTGGAGCCAGCTTCCTTGGAGGCAAGCAGAGCTCTGTGACATGGGTTAGAGCTAGTCTCTTGTGAGGTAGACAGTGCTGTTTCTGGTTATGGTGGACCTCCTATGTCTCTGGTTAGAGTAGGTCTCCTGTGTCCCACATTACTGTGGACCTCCTAGGGGACAGACAAGCTGTATCTCTGATTACTGCAGACTTCCTGGGAGCCATGCAAACTGTAGGTTGTTGGAGGGTATTGGGCCTGCTGATCTGGCCCGAGTGGGGAAACAGACTGAAAGGTACAAAATGAAGTTTGTAATTTTTGTAACTGTGTTAGAATTCTCACAGGGATGTGGAGATAGCTCAGTCAGCAAAATGCTTGGCATAGAAAGTGTAAAAGCCCAAGTTTCATATCCAGAACCCATGTGAAAAAGTAAAATGTAAAAAAACCATGATGTCTTTCTTCTGTGTTCTCACCTACAGAATTGCTGTTCCACTTGTCATGGTCAAAGCAGTTTTACTGTATGTGTGTGATTCTGAGTAACACACTGCGAAAATCAGGATCTAACAAAGCCTTGTTTTGTTGATATTTCTATCTCTAGAAAAAAACTCTGTATTCTATGGAAGAATGTTCCAAACTGCTGACAGAAGCCTTATAAAATGGATCTGAGCAATCAATGCTCACTACAGTTTAGACAAAATGACCCACTAACCTAATGTGATTTTAAAAGAGTAACCTCTACTAATCTGTAACTTTACTTACATTTAAGGAAGAAAGATATTATAGTGTCTCCATAGATACCGAATCAGAATGATGAAATGTACCTTTGTACAGTAAAAACTAAGGTATGCTGGTGTGTTCTTGTAACCCTAACTTAGCGAGGAGAAGGCGGGCAGTTTCTGGGCCTGCTGACCTGTTCACCTGACTAACTCTGTGAGTTCCAAGCCAAGTGAGAGATCTGACCTCCGAAATCCAAAGATGGGTGGGGCCTTGAGCAATGATTCTTGAGATTTTTATGTGCAGATGCATACTCCCCCCACCATGCAAAGACATGACCACACGTAGATTTTATAATTGTTTCTCCCTAATGCAAAATCCAGATTCTTCCAAGGAATGGCTTCTTTTCTTAGTGCTATTTGCTAAGTTGGTCATTAAGATAAAACATCTTGTTGCAAATCATAGTTGCCTAATGCCCACTATTTAGTACTTAACACAACAGTTTTTGTAGTCATGCACATGGTCAAGATGATAGGTAATTTGTGAGGTCTAGTTATCTCTTTCTAATTAGATTCTAGAATCTCTCTGTGTAATAAAGATGTTTTATTTTAACTAATATATCTTGAGGGATGTACTGTATAATCTGTACTCTCATTTTATTGTAAAAGACAAGTTCACCTTTTCTCTTGTATGCAAGTCTATTACTCTTTGTTTTTAGAAATATTCCTCTTCAATTTTCTTATAGGACTTTAAAGAGATGAAATTTTTTTCAAAACATCCATGATATTTGTAAGTGGAGGTGGAAGTCATGGAAAGACAAAAATTACATGCACAAATGCCTTTAAAATTTTATTTTTACGTGTGTGTGAGAATATGTGCCATATGTCTATGGTTATATTTAGAGTCCAGAAGAGACTTTGTATCCCCTGAGTCTGGTGTAACAGGACTGTGGGTGCTGGGAGTCAAACTTGGATCCTCTGCAATGGCAGAAAGCGGTCTTAACACCTAGACAATCTCTTCAGTCCCTATACATCAGTATCTTGTGGGTAAGGAGTGACTACTTGTACATACAAACTATTTAACATATCTGTAAACAGAAAGAAGGCTTTATAATAAAGTGAAAGTGACCTGTTTATGTCAAAAGTATCAAGAAAATAACTTGTCCCTTACTAGTTTATCTGGTTGGATATATACATATATATATATATATATATAAAACCAAACCACAGGAACACAAAGGAATTCCGATCTTGAGGGACATCAATATTATGGGGGTTTTGTATATATGTTACTACATTCATTTCCATAATTTTAAAATAAATTATAATTTTAACATTAGAGAGTTTAGATTTAGGGTCCAGATCTATAATAGTAGAAATGATAATTGCATAAACTTTATAAGGTTTGTTTTATAAGCTCCATAGTCCATGTTAAACACCTATCCCGGCAAAGTAAATTATTGACAACTGTTAAGCATTATAATTAAGACGGTATTTTAAAAATTACAAATATAAAACCTTATAGAACACATTTATTAGAAAGTATGGAAGATCTGGGACTTTGCACCTTTGCATCCTATATCGTTGCTACGGTAATATAGTGCTTACTGCCTTTCATTAGTCATAAGCTTCTGATAAACACAAGAAAAAGTACTAAGATGAGAGGGTCTCAGCTTACACCATGAGCAGAGTGTTTTCTCCCAAGGGTGGCAATCAGGGTTTCCAGTTTCTACTCACAAAACATAGTCCAAAGAACATACGCAGAACAGTTGTTTTTTTATCAATGCTGATGTGTTCTTTATTTGGCTCCTTAGTTCGTCACATACTCATATATCTTTGTTGAGATTCAATCAGCATTGATTTTGTGCTCAAGATACTTTGTGACTGCTGTCATTACCCTCAACTTCCTCTGGGTGGCAGGAGTATTAGGAATGAGTAGGCAGGGGATCGATCACCTGGCTTTGACTTAGGGAACATGTGTCATGGTGATGTTTTCATTTTTTTCACTATACATTTCATTCAGTATTTATTGATTTAAAATTTAAATTTAATTTTATTCATGTATGAGTATGTGACAGTAGTGTGTAGGTTCCCATGGAAGCTAGAAGATGACATTGGATGCCTGGAGCTTCTGTCACATGTGGTTGTAAGCTGCCCAACATGGGTGGGTACTGGGAACCAAATTTAGGTCATCTGGAAAATCATTAAGCGCTGTAAAATACTGATCCATCTCTTCAGTGCCTCTTTTTCTATAGATATGAGTCTGACAATAACTGTCACAGGTGTAGATTCGACTGATGAACAATGAATAGTCCACATCGTCAAGAGATTTAGACAAGAAGAGAAGAGTTCATGGAGGATTATAGGTGAATAAAGGGGTGGCAATGAAAAGTTAAGGATGTGATTGGTTTGGCAAGAAAATTCTTTCAAAATAAGTTGAATGAAATTTGGCTAAGAGCTGATTGGAAACAAAGAAATTGGAGATAGAGGATAAAGAAACGTGAGAGACATAGTCTTGCTTTAAGTTAAAATGAGATTGTGTAGTGCTGTCTGTGATTTACTTTTTGAAATCCATGTCATACTACCTCCTGTCTAGCTTAGGGATGGGCAATATAGTAATACAGGTCAACATAGTCAAAGAAAGGTTGGTAGGAAGATTTCTTTTT
>NW_022196906.1:77188950-77197519 GCF_008632895.1 Mastomys coucha | reverse complement strand
TTTTTTTAAATTTGGGGCGCACGTGTGTGTGTGTGTGTGTGTTTATAGCCTTGCAGTGTATATTAGAAAACAGTTCATGAGAGATGAGAGTCCTTTTTCTCCTGCCACATGAATTCTGAAGATCTAACTCGACCATCAGGCTTGGCATTAAGTACTTTTACCTGCTGAGCCACTTTGCCAGCCTGATTGAAAAGAATGGAGTTTCCACCTCACGCTAAAAATTAAACGCAGAGCCTGCTTTACCATTGATACACATAACCAGTCCTTTCTCCCTCTCCCTCCCTTCCTCCCTCCCTCCTTTGCTCTTTCCTTCCTCCCTCCCTCCCTTCCTTCCTTCCTCCTTTAATCTTTCCTTCCTTCCTTCCTTCCTTCCTTCCTTCCTTCCTTCCTTCTTTCCTTCCTCCCTTTCTTCCCCTCCCTTTCCTTTCTCCTTTCATCCTTCCTTCCTTCCTTCCTCCCTTTGTTCCTTCCCCTCCCTTTCCTTTCTCCTTTCATCCTTTCCCCCATCAAGCCCTACTTAAATTCACAGTATAGATTAGGCTGTCTTCAAACTCTTGATGTTCCTCCCTCCATTCCTTGAGTGCTGGAATAATAGAAACAAGCCAATGTGTTTGAGGTTTTTTATTCTTAAAATAAATGGTAGAAAGCCCCTGTGTCTACTTCTTGATTACATGGAAGGTACATTTATCTTCAAAACGTACTAGAAGCCATTGTGCAATCTCAGGGGAACTAAAATTGAGATGACTCTAACAGTAGATTTTAGAAATACAGAGACAGTTTCTTTATCTTATCATCAAAATACTTTCTCAATTGACTCAAAGTCCTTTGCAGATAGTCCAGGGACCAAACTTTGAAAACTTTCAATTTAGGAGTTAATAAACCAGTAGTAAAAACAAAGAAAACATAAAACACAAGAACACAACCATAAACTGAAGCAGACTGCACTACACGGTAATGTGTTGGAGCAATGGGACTGTTTCTTAAGTGAGCCAAAACATTTCGTTGCTTATAAATCTGAAAACATCTTCCCTTTGTTTTCATTTGTCTGGAATGATCAAATACCATCCTGGGAAAAAGACAGAGCATACGCTGTGAATACTGTATATCACACCAAGAAATCTGAACTTCAAGCTGAAAGCAGTTGAGAATATCTGCCTGTAAGTAAGGAAGTGTAGTTGTGAGTTGTGTGCCCTAACTAGTCTTACTTTTCAAGCTAGAAGTTGTTCTTTATGGTATATTTCACCATATAATATATAAGTGATATACTGATCACTTTTAAGGATTAGTTAGATTTTGATCAGGGAAAAAGACTATAACTAGGCTTTTTATGTGGGGGTTAGGAAGGCAGATATTTTACTCTATTTACCTGGCTCCTTTAAGTCCTTTGAGAAGAAAACAAATAGTGGAAATAGTTTAAATAATGTGGAAAAATCCAACCCTGTGGTACAAGCTGTGGCTATGCCTACACTTTCTCCGTTGTCCATTCAACTGGTCGGCAAAAATATCTGTCTTGCATTGATGGCTATCTTAAATTTTTTTTTTTTTTTAAGAAATGGTGTGTGTATTTTTTTTAACTTTTACTGCATTATGAAAAGTTACATAATTTCAATTTATCTGAATTTGCTAACATTTAAAAACATATTTTAAGTAAATAGAATTAAATCACATTCTTGTTTCCCTTTTGTATCCCAACTCCTCCCAGAGACCCCCCTTTAATACCTACAATATCTTTTTTGTCATATTCCTTAAAATTTATAAAATATTATAACAATAAAAATAAGTGTTATAAAAGTTGTTTGATATAAAACAACAATCAATTTAACAGTCTTATGTAGATGCTCATCTATAGCAATAGTGAAAATACATTTTTCTCAATATAAATTTTAAATAACTCCAAAAATATTAACTGTATATTTCAAAATAATACATTACTACTAGTATTTTCTTAAATGAACATAAATATATAAAGTTTTTTTTGTTTGTTTTGTATTTAGTAGAGTTTAAAATCTTGGCTCTTACTGTGGTACAAGCCCAAAATAAGAACAATTTTTAGACATTGGGTTCATTGTAATAAGGCTGTACGTCAATAACCCTCACATCAAAGGATTTTACCTCCATCGTAGCTAAGCTGAGAGTTGACAATTCTGCTGCACCAAGAAATGAATTATAGGCACGATTTTTGGATACAGACTTCCTGCTATGAACAAAGCTATTTGACGAGTGAGTGACTTCATTCTCAGCTCACAGAGAACAGGTTACATTCATTTAAGAAATGGTGTAGGTATTAAGATAGTCTATTCATAAAGTCATTCACCAACTGTTTCAATGAAAAATGATTCTGCTTGGAGGGGGGCACAGACAATACTTAAGGGTAAGAATTTGGTTCATTAGCTGTGATAATTTGGAAAAGCATTCATCTCAGAGAAAGAGTAACTTATAAAGTCCTCTTCTTCAAACTTGATAGAAACGTCAAGCAAAGCACTCAGTCTCACTCTTTGTTGTTCTCTTATGAGCCACCTCCCTAGTTAATCGTCTATGTTTTGGGTATATAAATACTTTTGAAATATATAAGCTGTTCTGAAAACCATAGTATAGTGTAAAAACATGAAATAAACAATACTACTAATAGAGAGGCTGAGATAGAAGAAGCAAGATTTCAAGACCCTTATGTTGTACACAGCCAGACACTGTCATGAACAAACAAGCTGAAAGTATATATAGATTGTACAATATTGGACCTACTTCTCCAATTACCAAATTAGAGAGACCATTGGATGACAATCAACAAATTTCTAATTCCTCGTATTTTTGGATTTTAATCACTTAGGATATGTCGGTAATATTAATTTTCATATTAAGATATTAAGAAAAGTAATTGTCACTTCCTGTGGTTTTTGTTGTAAACAGTGGAATTAGGTTTGTGTGGATTTGTTGAAAGATTAATTTCTTGCTTCTTCTAGGGTGTAGTTTTGCCCTTATGTTGAAGTTTTCCATCTATTATCCTTTGTAGGGCTGAATTTGTGGAAAGATATTGTGTAAATTTTGTCATTGAATATCTTGTTTTCTCCATCTATGGTAATTTAGAGTTTTGCTGGGTATAGTAGCCTGGACTGGCATTTGTGTTCTTATAGGGTCTGTATGACATCTGCCCAGGATCTTCTAGCTTTCATAGTCTCTGGTGAGAAGTCTGGTGTAATTCTGATAGGCCTGTCTTTATATGTTACTTGCCTTTTTTCCCTTACTGCTTTTAAAATTCTTTCTTTGTTTAGTGCATTTGGTGTTTTGATTATTATGTGACAGGAGGAATTTCTTTTCTGGTCCAGGCTATTTGGAGTTCTATAGGCTTCTTGTATGTTCATGGGCATCTCTTTCTTTAGGTTAGAGAAGTTTTCTTCTATAATTTTGTTGAAGATATTTGCTGGTCCATTACATTGGGAGTCTTCACTCTCTTCTATACCTATTATCCTTAGGTTTGGTCTTCTCATTTTGTCCTGGATTTCCTGGATGTTTTGGGTTAGGAGCTTTTTGCTTTTTGCATTTTCTTTGACTGTTGTGTCAATGTTTTCTATGGTGTCTTCTGCCTCTGAGATTCTCTCTTGTATCTCTTGTATTCTGTTGATGATGTTTGCATTTATGACTCCTGATTTCTTTCCTAGGTTTTGTATCTCCAGGGTTGTCTCTCTTTCTGATTTCTTTATTGTTCCTATCTCCATTTTTAGATTCTGGATGGTTTTGCTCATTTCCTTCACCTGTTTTATTGTGTTTTCCTGTAGTCCTTTAAGGGATTTTTTTGTGTTTTCTCTTGAAGGGCTTCTAGCTGTTTACCTGTGTTCTCCTGTATTTCTTTGAGGGTGCTTTTTATGTCTTTCTTAAAATCCTGTATCATCATCACGAGAAGTGGTTTTATATCTGAATCTTGATTTTCTGGTGTAATGGTGTGTCCAGGACTTGCTATGGTGGGAGAATTGGGTTCTGATGATGCCAAGTGACCTTGGTTTGTGTTGTTTATTTTCTTATGCTTGCCCCCTGCCATCTGAGTTTCTCCAGTGCTACCTGCCCTTGCTAAATCTGACTGGAGCCTTTCCTTCCTGTGATCCTGGTTGTGTCAGAACTCCTCAGAGTCAAGCTGTCTCTGTGATCCTGTGATTCTGTGATCCTGTGATCCTGGGCTTATTAGAGCACCTGGGAGTAGAGCTCCTCTGGGTGTTGAGGGACTAGCAGACCCAACTTCTGCTCAGGACACCAGCCCAGAGAGACTGGAAGGAACCAGAGCCATTGGGCTGGTGGAGTTCCTGTGTGCCTGGTCTGGAAGGAACCAGAGCCACTGAACTGTGGAAGTTCCTGTGTGCCTGTTCCCACTGGTCCCAGTTAATCCTGATGTTGGGATGGATGTTGGGTCCTCTTCACCTCTGATTCTGGGTACGTTAGAGCGCCTGAGAGTGGAGCTTCCTCTGGGTGTTGAGGGACTGGCTGCAGAGCTTGTGCCCAAGGTCTGCTCAGGACACCAGCTCAGAGAGACTGGAAGGAACCAGAGCCACTGGGCTGGCCTCAAATGTTTTTTTTTTTAAATTCTCATAAATGTCTTGATAAGTTCTAGATGTGCTGTTTTTCTACATTGGTTTTCTTGACTGCCTAGATCAGGACTATTTCAGGTGTACGGGTATTCAGCAAACTTCCTCGGTCATTCTTTTTATTGTAATGTATCAGAGATGTTAAATGTGTACTTGCAATCCAAAAAGACTAAAGATTAGTAATATAGAGATTTCTGACATTTATTCTAGGACCAAAGTATAAGAATTTTGAGAAGAAAGAGAAGAGTCATTATTGACATCTTATTTTCCCCAGGTATGGTCTTTCCATTTTCTTTTCTTTTCTTTTTTCTTTTTTTTTTTTAATTTTAGAAAGATACATGCGTTACATTTTCTAAAAATTAAAATTATTAGAACTTAAACACACATATTTGATTTTTAGATTTTAGTTTTTTGCTTTATTGAGCTTCTCTTATAATTGTATATACAAGTGTAGATGATACTCTGCTATCTGGTTCAATATTGTTTTAATTGTGTCTACTAGATATATGAGAATGAAAATGCCAAGTGATCTGGGTCTGGCTTTAAGACATAATTTTTTTTGTTGTTAATTTTTTGCTTAGTTTACATATTGCACACATTTGATATTCTATTCAATAAAATTTGTGTTTATGTACTAATGAATTGCATGTGTAGGTGTGCATGTGTATGTAGATAAAATATATTTTCCTTTCATTTTTAAATCTTTAAACTTTCATATATACATATACATGTATGTATATTCTCTGAAATGTTATTACTTTCTTCTTCTCATGTATTTTTGTGTATGGTGTTTGTGGATGCGTTATCGCATGTGTGGAAGCCAATCTCCAGAAATTTTCCTTAATTGCCTTTCCACACAGTGCTTCCGAGTCAGCGTCTCTCGTTCTAACCCAGAGCTCACCGTATTGCTAGTCTGCCTCTCAGCTTACTGTGGGGGAATCCCATCTCTTCACTTTCTGCAGTTTGAATTACAGTTGAGCTGCCTCAGAATTTTATGGGTTCTGGGGATCTGAACTGTGCTTCTCTTGTTTGCTTGGCAAGTATTTTAACCGCCAGGCTTTCCTCCTAGGAAATGTTAATTTTAAAACAAGCATTGTAAACTTTTAAAAAATTCAAATGCTCATTTTTAAATTCTAAAACATAAGGGTAGGTAGTGGATTTTTAATACTTTTTTTAAAAGTGTTTTTTTAAAAAAGATTTGTTTATTTATTTATTTATTTATTTATTTATTTATTTATATGAGTACACTGTCACTCTCTTCAGACACAGAGGAAGAGGGCATCAGATCCCATTACAAATGGGTGTGAGCCACCATGTGGTTGCTGGGAATTGAACTCAGGACTTCTGGAAGAACAGTCAGTGCTCTTAATCACTGAGCCATCCCTCCAGCCCGAATTTTTAATATTTTAATATGAACAAGGATTCCAAGTTCCCTTTTTTTCCCTTGTATCATATCTACTTCAATTTTTATTTTGTGTAACTGAATTTTTTTTTACCTCAAAAGTTTCAAACTGACAAGCTTTGTCTTCGTTATTTTCTTCTTCCTCTGCTATGGCAATTCTCTTTTCTCTTTGCTCTAATCAAATCTAGTCATATTTCAGGCACCAGTTGCTTCAGCTTTTCCTTTCCCTAAAGCTGTCCCCACACCCTCAAGTCATAGTAAACGTCCGAGTTTCTTTTAGATTCGACAGATGTGAAAGGTACAGTGACAATCGTTTGGTCACCTGTGGGATTTTTATAGCAAGTGGCTAGAATTCTTGGTTTTTGGAAGTACAATGATCTGATTTCTTGTGTAAACTTCAAATATACGTGTAGCTCTTGATAATAAATTGTCTTATTTCTTTGGTGACATCTCAATTATTCTTTAATCAAATTCAATTCTATTTGACAAAAACTTGAACTTCTTCCATCTTTGTGTTTGTGTGTGTGTGTGTGTGTGTGTGTGTGTGTGTGTGTGTAAGTGGAAGATCCTATCTAGGTATGAGGGAATTACCAGGGTATTAGACATTAAGTAATTTGGAAGCAGCAGATTTTTATCCACTGCCCACTAATATATTTCTGCTATTCTTTTGTGCATTTATTTTATTCTGTATACATTTAAAAAATTAAAAATAGATTTATAAATACTATGTATTCTGAAGGATTCCCCTTCCTTAATTCCTCACAGATTTCCCCCTCTTTTCTATCTTCCCAAATCTATACCATTTCCTTCCTTATCTTTCGTAATAATAATAATAATAATAATAATAATAATAATAATAATAATAACAATAAAAACATATGAAAAAGAATGGGACAGAACAAACAGAAGAAAAAGAGCCAAAGACAAATCTCAGAAAACATATAGATGCAGAGACACATGCATTTTATACACACAGGAATTCTAGAAAAACATAAAATCAGAAACCATGATATATAAGCAAAGGGCCTGTAAAGCAACAAACAAGCAAACAAGCAAACAAACTGTTCTGACAAAGCATTGAGACAAACAGCCTCAAAATGCCACAGAGACCATTTGGTGTTTTCACCACCTCTTTCTGGGCATGGGCCCTACCTACTCCAAACTACTTAAAGAGTAGTTTGTGCAGTAAGACTCCAGTGGAAAACTAATTTTTCGTTTGTGAGCAGTTATCAATTGGAGACAGCTTCTGAGTTAAGGATATGGTTTGTGTTCACTTCCCGTATAAGGTCCAGACCCCGGCATGCCCCGTGCATGCCCCGTGCATGCCCCCTGCCTCGGTGAGTTCATTTGTATCATTCCTGTTTTCTTGTTTCCTTGCTGTTCTCTATCCCCTCTGGCTCTTACAGCCTTCTCCTCCACAGGGTTCCCTGATCTCTGAGGAGAGGGAATTGATTGAAAGAATTCATTTGATGATGATAGGTGTACCAAGATCTTCCACTTTGCATTTTGTCCAGCTCTGGGTCTCTGTATTGTTCCCATCTCTTGTGGGCAGGAAATTCTGTGATGATGGCTGAATAAGACCATAACTGAGTAAGATCTATAACTGTAGCAGATTGTGGGTAGGAGTCATTTTGTTGCTAGGCTCCTTCAGCAGAACAGCAGTATTTGTGTTTCTCTTGTTCCCTTGATTGTATAGTCTCAGGTTCTTGACGGCCTGTGCAGCGTCGGTGTGGGTTCCATCTCTAGGAGTGGGTCTTAAATCCAATCAGATGATGGTGGTTACTCCCATAAGAGTTTTTGATACAGTTGCAGAAGTGCATTTTGCATGTAGTTCACCATTGTAGATCGAAGTGTTTGTAGCTGGTGTTTATTTTTTTCCTTTGGTACCTTTCATTACTATGAACAGTGGTCTTTATGAGTAAAGGCTGTAGGTAGACATCAGCTTAACCTCTCCATACTCGCTTAGTGTTGTAGGTGTAATAGGGCCTTACCATCAGTTTATGGCAAGCATCCGATAGCCATGGCAATAGCCTGATTTGTTTTGGAGCTCCTGTGGGACCTCTTTGATCCTCAATTGATTTAGATATAACCAGATTCCAACAACAAGAGGCTTCACTTGGTTATTAGAAATGTGCAGCTGGGACTCCGAGCCACTGCTATTTAGTGAGTCCACTTATATCACCTTCATTTATGTACATATTCTGGGAGGTATGTTTCCACATAGTTTTTTAATATACTCTTTATTTGGCTAACCTTTCTCCCTTTATCTTCAATTCCTCCAGTTCTCTATCCCTAACCCTGCTATTTTATGCTAACCTCTTTACCTTAAGGCATCTCTCACCCCAGCGGTCTTTTTCTTCTTTCCCGGTTTCTACTGGTAATCCAGTTAAACATATAAGTTAAAGGATTCAAAGATAAGATCTACATAATAGACAGAACACATGACCTTTGTCCTTTTTTTGTATTTAGGTTATCTTACTTGGTATACTGTATTAGAGTTCTGTCCATTTAGCTACAAATTTCATTTTGAATAGTTGCATGTATATATATATATATATATATATATACACACACACATACACATATATGTATATAT
>NW_022196906.1:77180163-77188940 GCF_008632895.1 Mastomys coucha | reverse complement strand
ATATATATATATATAAAATTTTATTATTTCTTGTTGGACATCTAGACCCATTCTATTCCCTAGATAATAGGAATAGAGCAGTAGTATACATTGTTAAGCAAAATCTCTATAGGATAATATAGAGTTCTTTGGGTGCATTCCCAGGAGAAATATAACTGGGTCATATGGTAGGCCTGTTTCTAGCTTTCTGAGGAACCTCCACACTGATTTCCACAGTGGCTGTACCAGTTCAAACACTCACCAATAGTGAACAAGGATTCTTCTTTCTCTTACATCCTTTCAGGCATTTGTGATTATTCTGATTAGTATAAGATAGACTCTTGGAATAGTTTCAATTTGCATTTCCCTGACAATTAGTGATGCCAAACATTTAAAAATGTGCTTTTCAGGCATTTGTATCTTTTCTTTTAATATTTCTCTGTCCAAACTCATTTACCTTTTATGGAGGTAGGAGTTATTTGTTTTCTTGATGTTCGGTGTTTTTAGTTCTTCTTGTATTATAATATTTATACTCCATCAACTGCCTAGTATAACTGTTTCCTGAGAGGCTTCATCCAGATGCTGATGGAAACAGATGCAGAGACCCATAGCTAAACATTAAGTGGAACTTGGAGAATCCTATGGAAGGGGTGGGGAGGATTGAAAGAGCCATCAGGGTCAAAGATGCAAGAAGACCTAGATGCATATATTTTCTTCCATCTTGTGGTCAGCTTCTTTATCAGTTTTCTTTGTTGTACAGAGGCCTTTTACCGTCATGAGTTTTCAGTCATCAGTTGTTGGCCTTCTTTCCTGAGTGACCAAAGTTCCAAGTAAGAAAGTTCTTGCATGAGAGAACCCTTTGTTAATGGCATTCTACTATACTTGTAGACAGGAGCCTAGCATAACTGTCATCCGAGAGGCTTCCTCCAGCAGCTGAAGGAAACAGACACAGAAACCTACAACCAACATTAAATGGAGCTTGGGGAAGCCTGTAGTGGGAGGGATTGAAGGAGCCATTGGGTCAAGGATGCAAGAGAAGCAACAGAATCAAATAACCTGTGCCCATAGGGGCTCACAGAGATCAAATTACCAACCAGAGAGCATGGATGGGACTGACCTAGGCCTTCTATACACACGTAACAGATGTTATAGTAGTATCAGGGGCTGTCTCTGATTCTATTGCCTACCTTTAGATCTCTTTGCCCTAACTGGGCTTCAACTTGATATGGGAAGACTGGTTGATATCCCCTTTTCTATGGATATAGGGAGGAGGGTTGAGAAGTAAAGGAGAGGGAGAGACTAAGAGGAGAAGGGGGAGGGAAAGCTGTGATTGAGATGTAAAGTAAATAAGTAACTTAATAAAAAATGAAAAAGGTTCTTTCATTAGCCTATGTCTTTTAGGCTTCTCTCTACTTCTTACATTAGCGTTTTCAGAGTTTATGGCTTTATGCTGAATACCTTGATCCATTTGGAGTTTATTTTTGTTCAAGGTAAGAAATAAGAATCTGTTTTTATTCTTTACATGTAGACACCTAGTCCCCCCAACCCCACTTTTGAGATGGTGCTCTTTCTCAAAATGTATATATTTTTTGCAACTTTTGTCAAAAACCAAGTGGCTGAAGTTGCATGGAATTGCGTCTGGGTCCTCTATGAGAATTAACTGATATCTGTGCTCACCCCTTCACTCTGTGTGTGTGTGTGTGTGTGTGTGTGTGTGTGTGTGTGAATACCATGTTGTTTTATTACTGTGGTTCTGCATTAGAGTTTGTAATCAGGTATAAGTCAACTATTTTTTTTTCTGAAATTTGCTTTGGTTATTCATATTTTTTTGTGTTAAATGTAAGTTTTAATATTGTTGCTTTTTATTTCTGTGAAAAAATGTGCTAAGGTTTTTGATTGGGATTGCATTGAATTGTAGATTGCTTTTGGCAAGATGGCCAATTTTACACTATTGATTATATTAATTTATGAGCTTGGGAGATCCTTCTATATTTAATTCCTTCCTCAGTTTCTTTGTTTAATTTTTCAATGTTTTCATTGTAGAAGTCCTCCATTTTCTTGATTAAGTTCCTTCTAATGTTTTACATTTTTGTGAGGCTAATGTGAATGGTATTGTTATCCTATTTTTCTCAGTATATTCAATGTATTAAAATCACATTCTCAATGTATTCAATGTATTGTTGCATAGGAAGGCCATTCCTTTTTTTGTGCATTAATTTTGTACTCCATACTCTGCTGGAAGAGTTTATAAGATCTAGGAGATTTTTGCTGTCATCTTTAGGGTCCCTTAAGACTGATGTCACCTGCAAATATGTTTGCATCTTCCTATTTGTATTTTTTTGTATTTTCTGCTCTTTGATGCTCTATCTAGGAGTTGGTGTATTAGATTGAATCAGAGTGGAGGGAGTGGACATCTTTGTCTTATTTCTGATTTTAATGGAAATGTTTCAAATTTTCTACATTTAATATGATCTTGATCATGTTTGTCACATGTAGTCTTTATTATATTAGGATATATCCCCCTATTCCTAGATCTCAAGCTTTTATCATGATGGGACATTATGTATTACCAAAGACTTACGGCATTTTTTGAAATGCTCATGTGATTTCTGGCCTTGAGTCCATTTAGATTATGAATTACATTTGTTAATTTGTGTATGTTGAGTGATGCTTGTATCTGTGGAATGAATCCAGCTTGGTCATGATTAATAGCCTTTTGATGGCTCTTGTATTTACTTTGCAAGTATTTGTTTCTCTTTCACATTTAAAATAATTTTACGTATAATGTAATTTTGATCTTATTCTTTCTCCTCTCACAGCTCCTATCAGTTCCTCTCACTTCTTTACATAACAAGCATCTCCTCCCTTGTCTCTAAAAAAATCCCCAAACAACAGAAAAGAAAGGCCAAAACAAACAAACCAATAAACCAACTACAACAGCAAAACCAGTAATCCAACCTAAAAAGAAGAAAATTGGCCTCTAATAATATATGAGTCTGTAATTCTGGGGAAATGTATTTTCAGTTTTTAAAATGTAAGTGCAAATATGGTTTCTCAATTATAAATCTACCTTCATTACATGACAGTTTAGTCTAATGGAACTACTTACTGTTTGATTCACTGAACAGATAAAACCATAAATAGATGAATATATGTCTCACATGATCATAGATTTAGTGAGTACTTCAAAACACTTAGTATTGATTTTACTACAAAGGTTTTTATTCCTAACCTCTCTTCATCATCAAGAGTTATTTAATAAAAGTAGTTAGTAGAGGAAATATTTATTTTTATATATGGGTTTTTTTTATCAGCATTTGAACCTTTACAGTATTTCTCATGTCTTTTCCATATTTAGAAATATATGTGAATCTATATGTATTGGTGCCTACATTTTTATTTGTTACATGTAATAGAAAGTAATTAAACCTTCAAAATCACTACCCCCATGTAGTTTGATGACACAGCAGGAATGACTTTGGAATCATTTACAGTGGCAATTGCATTCTATGATAGCTTTTATGGACCTCTTAGCGGAGCAATCATCTGCAGGATTTTTTTTCTCTCATATGAACAGAAAAGCAATGTAAAGTTGCTGATGTGGCCAGGGCTGAAATTTTAGAAAAAGGGAAAACCTAGGACATTTGCTAAAGAAAGAAAGAAAAAAGAAAGACAGAGAGAAGTAAAGAAAGGAAGAAAGAAAGAAAGGAAGGAAGAAGGAAAAGAAAAGAAAGATGGGATATCACTGTATAGTTCTAGTTTATTTGCTTTTAAAGCCATAATTCTCCTGCCTCAACCTCCTGGTGCATAAATTCCAAATTTATAACACTGTATCCATCCCATGGATTTACTTCCATATGGTACAGTAATATATAAAAGAAATTACCAGTTAATGCTTATTAGACATTTGTGGAGTATAAACATATAGATGGTTGATGTTGGTTTATAGGTAGTGATATTATATTATTTTATATAACTTCCAGAAATTTGAAGGAAGTAAACAAAATGCTGATCCACAGATTCTGGCTTAAGATTGTAGTATTGCTCTGCCCAAGGTAAATATACTATTTCAATTTCACTAATAAAAATACTAAGCGCTATATATTTAGGGCTAAAATTGCCATTGCACATTCCTACCCAATGAGACTAGAGTGGAGAAACAGAAAATAAATGTTGGTTGCCTGCGCCAACGTAAATAAAATAAAGGGTTCTTCTGGTAATAGGAGTAATAAATAGATAGGAAGAGATTGAAAGAGATAAGAAGAGATAGGCTAGCCATACTGTACCTTACCCACGTGGGAAGATAAATATTAGACAACACAAGTTCTGGTCACTCAGTCATCTTGAATTTAATGCCTCTCCTTTGTTCCGCCAACAGGTAAAATACCTGGGGCAAAAACCCTTCCCCCAAAATAAGTCAGTGTAACAGTCTAATCAGTGACTTCCTTCTTACTCTGTGGGGGTAGAGCTTCTGAATGTAACCGGAGCTAGGTTTCGCTCAACGGGGCCGGACAGCGCTGTGCTGGGCCCCAAATGGTTGCTGTTTACTGTCCGGGCTTTGGGGAGGGAGTCTACAAATAAAACTGAAAATAAAACTGAGTGATAGACACAGACTTTGCGAAGTTGGCAGTAGGTAGAAGTTCAAGATAAGCACAAGTACCAGGCCCACTGGGATGAGCATTTGTTCTTCAGCAAATGTGTAAGGAAGACTTCTGGAGTGTGAAGGTTGTTTGTAGTCGTACTGAAAACAACTAATGGAATTGCAATGAAATTTTAGTACAAACTTAAGTTATAGTCAAGTGGATTTGTTCAGAGCCTGTAATTTATTTTGAATATTTCTCTGTGCCTTCAGATAGAAACATGGACATGGACTGAGATATTTTTAAGTCTTGAGTTGAATACAGTGATTAGTGACAGACTGCACATTGTAACGGCATGTACTTGCCTCTAATGCAACATGTCAGCTACACTCTTACCTTCAACCCTTGGCAATGCTCTCTATTTGGAAATGCATCTTGTCAAGTATCTACAGAGTGCCAGCACTCTCCCTCCATGTCTTTTCCTGACATTGACCTTATTTTACATTTTTCTGGTGGGTAAGGATAGTAAACATTTTTAAGTGTGTTTCTCAGTCATTTTTACTTCATCTTTTGAGAACTGTGTTAAGTTTCATTCACCATTTTTTAATTGGGTTCTTTGTTTTCTTGATGTTTAATTCTTGAGTTCATGTATAATCTCGATACTAGCCCTTTGTCAGCTATATAATTGGAAACATTTTTTTTATCACCCTCTTGGCTGCCTCTTCCCCCAAGTGATGGTGTTCTTTGCCATATAGAAGATATTTAGTTTTATGAGGTCCCATTTATTAGTTGTTGATCTTAATGCCTATACCTGGGTCCTGTTTGGAAAACTCTTCATGTGTCAAGAATACTGTCTACTTTCTCCTCTATCATATTCAATGTCAGGACTTATGTTAAGGTTCTCCATCCACTTGGAGCTGAGTTTTATGCAGGATGAGAGATAAGAATCTAGTCTCATTTCTCTACATATAGCTAGCCAGTTTGGTAAGCACTATTTGTTTAATAAATGATGAAATTTGGCTATATATCATATATAAAATGTTATATATATGTGTATTGATTGCTTTATATCAAACAACTTTTATAATACTTATTTTTATTGTTATAATATTTTATAAATTTTAAGGAATATGACAAAAAAGATATTGTAGGTATTGAAGGGGGGTCTCTGGGAGGAGCAGTGGTACAAAAGGGAAACAAGAATGTGATTCAATTCTATTTAATTAAAATATGTTTTTAAATGTTAACAAATTCAGATAAATTGAAATCATGTAACTTTTCTCATCATAATGCAATAAAAGTTTAAAAGAAATAAAACCTGATAGTAAGGCTGTATTTGGAAGCTTAATTCTTACTGTCCAGGTTTCATAGTTCTGGAAGGTATTTTGCACATTACAGGAAAGAAAAAGTAATCACTAATATCAGCTTCGAGTGCTGTGAGCTTGGCAAGATGTGCTGACTAGTGTAATAGTGGCAGGGATATCATGGGACTAACCAACCACTTTGTGATTGGATTTCTGAACTTCCCTAGAATTGATGTTACTAAAGTTAACTAACTATAACCTGTTGGTTCATAGGTCCTAGGAACAATCCAACTACTTTTATTCTGAAAAATGGCATAAAGTTATATGATTGCTAATGACATAGTTATTAATAGAATTTGTACCTCTCAACCATCATCAATTTTTTCTTTTTCTTTTTCTTTCTTTCTTTCTTTCTTTCTTTCTTTCTTTCTTTCTTTCTTTCTTTCTTTCTTTCTTTCTTGTTTCTTCCTTTCTCTCTTTCTTTCTTCTTCTTTTCTTTCATTTTCTTTTTCTTTCTTTTTTTTTTTTTTGGTAGGAGATGCAATTAGCACAGAGACTCATAACTGGCCAGGGTTCATAGAATGAGACTGAGGAATGCTCAGCCTAAATGGGGCACATGTATATATACTCCTCTTCCTGTGACTCAGGAATCATTGCAGAGGAGGAAGAAGAAAGAATGTTAGAGACAGAGGGAGTGGATTACTACAAGAAAACACTTTTGGATATAGTAGAACAGTTGCATGTAGGAACTCACAGGGGTTTTGAAAATGTACACAAGTCCCGTGAAAGCTCAAGTCAGACAAAATTTAAACATGGAGAATGGAGGTAGGCATGATGCTCTTCTGGTAGCTAAAGACACAGTACCAACTGATATCTGCTGGGAGAGAGGAAAAGAGAGAGGACAGGAGAGAGGGAGGGAGGAAAGGATAGAGTGGGGGGAGGGGAGAGAAGGAGAGGGAGAGGGAGGGGGAAGGAGGGAGAGGGAGAGGGAGAAGAGAGAGCAGTTTACTTTAAAGCTATGATACCTGCTGGTCTACCATGCTTCTGTGGAAGGCCATATAGCCAAGAGTGTATGTTCAACACAAATTGGACTTGATGGGCTGAAAAATAGGGGACACAAAGTTGGGTAGGTAGAAAAGGGGTGTGGTGGGTCTTGGAGGAATTGGAGACATGAGGTGAATGTAATCAAAATGCATTTAATAAAATTATTAAAGAGCTAAAAAAAGATAGAAAGTAACCTCTAAAAAAAAAAAAAAGCCTTCAGAAAGTCTCCCTAATACTGAGTTGGCTTTGCAGACTCCTCAGATATTCTCCATATGCTTTCTTCCTTTATTTTCCTCACTGGCATTCTACATCAAACTCGACTAGTCTGGAAAGAAACACGAATTGATTCTAATATCAATAAGAGTAATAAGAATAAACTCCGAATTAAATAATTTAGTACTTATTTCTATCATAAGATAACAACCTGAGGTTGTTCTCTGACCTCTACACACAATTGTGCACATAGGAACCTTCACAAGTGAACACACACACACACACACACACAAAACACACACACACATGCACATGTGCACATGAATACATGTACACAGTTAAGTCCTTTCTCTTTCCCAACCATCATACTCCTTACTGAGCATACCTCTCCTTATTTTAACCCTTAGTCTCATTTGTAGTCACCAAGATTCCAGAATACTCTTTTCTCCCAGTCACACTGAGGCCACTGATAGGAATGGCACAGGCTTACTTTGGTCAGCCATAAATCAAGAACAATATAAAACATGTGCTTTTGCAAGAGATTTTATGTTAAAGGCCTGAGAAACCTCAGGATTTCTTGACATTTATTTATTTATTTATCTTTTTTCCTTTTTTAAAATTTAATTTAATTTAATTTTATTTTTTTGGTCTTTTTGAGACAGGGTTTCTCTGTATAGCTCTGGCTGTCCTGGAACTCACTTTGTAGACCAGGCTGGCCTCGAACTCGGAGATCTGCCTGCCTCTGCATCTGCCTCCCAAGTTCTGGGGTCAAAGGCGTGTGTCACCACTGCCCAGCTTGAAATTTATTTTTTAACTTAGTGTGTGTTGCTTTATTATACTGCCTTTTGAAAATTTTCTTTAACTAGAGCTATTTACTTGTTTAAAATAGATTTGGTTGCTGAAATCCTGCAGTTTTTCAACTACCATGTACACTGCCATGCCATTCTCAGGTGTCAGAGCACCGACAATTTGTTCTAAGTCATAGTCAAAATACTCTAAAGTAACTTACTCTTATTCACATTGGAATCAATTCATGTTTATTCCCAGAATATTGTTACTCTGCACAGTGTTCTATTTTGAATAAGAGCAAACTAAGTTATTCATAGTCAAAAGCTGTTACATGAACGCTTGAGCATCCAATGAAATATCATTGGGAGGATGAGCAACACACCTATCTATGCATTAAGCACGTGGACAAAACATTCTATTCCACTTCTGAAGAAAAGTTACCCAGACATTTGGCAGATTCGATTGTTCGCTAGATGGTTAAGGGAGGGAATCCAGTTTCCTGTGGCGGTGAGGACCTAGCCCAGAGGCTAGTGAGATTCGCACTTGTAGATGTTTAAAGGGAAATGGGGGGGGGCTACCATATGTATGTGCCTTATGAAAACCATGCATTCCTGGGTTGACTTAAACTAGATACAACAAAGATTAAAAATATTTTAGTTTTCTCATTGGAGTACTCTATACATTGTATATTTTATGTACCTGAGAATATCCAGGATGTATAAAAAGTTATAGAAACTAACCACCTTAAAACTAATAGCAAATTACCAAAAGGTACAAACGGCTGACAAATATTTGAAAAAATTTTCAACATACTTAGTCACTTGGGAAATAAAATTAAAACTCCTTTGAGATAATGGCTATCAAAAAA
>NW_022196906.1:77178998-77179834 GCF_008632895.1 Mastomys coucha | reverse complement strand
TCCTTCCAGACTCTCTGGGCTGGTGTCCTGAGCAGACCTTGGGCGAAAGTTCCACAGCCAATTCTAAAACACCCAGAGGAAGCTCCACTCCCAGATGCTCTGACATGCCCAGGATCACAGGATTCCAGAATCATAGGATCACAGAGACAGCTTGACTCTGAGGAGTTCTGACACAACCAGGATCACAGGAAGGACAGGCTCCAGTCAGATTTAGCACACTAGAGATAACCAGATGGCCGGGGGCAAGCGTAAGAAAATAAACAACACAAACCAAGGTTACTTGGCATCATCATCAGAACCCAGTTCTCCCACCATAGGAAGTCCTGGACTGGGTGGAGCTGGCCGCAGCTCCATGAGTCTGGGTTCTCTTCAGCTGGAGGTTTGAAACAGGGACCTGGAAAATAAGTGGGATCGAGAAACAAAGGAAACATGGAGGCCAAGTATCTTATGAAGGCTTCAATTTACTTAGGGACATTTTGAGCTTTTATAGGCACAGGTAAGAACTGAAACTGAATCTCCAGGTACAAGACATATGCATAACATAAACACTTCAGCAGATATCAGATGCTTCTCACTCCTTCCAGGCCTTTCACTCCTCTTCAAAGGCTAACTGTCAGTATAGCAGGTCATTGTTTAGCCCCGCAGGTGGCCACCTCTAGGTGCAGGCTGTCAGCATGGCAGAGCTGGGGGGTGGGGGGTGGCGGGGAGGGAGCCAACACTGGACACACCATTACATG
Organism: Mastomys coucha; assembly: GCF_008632895.1. NCBI lineage: Eukaryota > Metazoa > Chordata > Mammalia > Rodentia > Muridae > Mastomys > Mastomys coucha. Next base: position 77,179,097 of record NW_022196906.1, on the reverse strand, counting down.
GAAGAGCAAGATTCAGATATAAAATCACTTCTGGTGATGATACAGGACTTTAAGAAAGACATAAATAGCACCCTCAAAGAAATACAGGAGAAAACAGGT
>NW_022196906.1:77170569-77178303 GCF_008632895.1 Mastomys coucha | reverse complement strand
CAAAACTCTCAATTACCATAGATGGAGAAAACAAGATATTCCATGACAAAAGCAAATTTACACAATATTTTTCCACAAATCCAGCCCTACAAAAAATAATACATGGAAAACATCAACATAAGGAGCAAAACTACACCCTAGAAGAAGCAAGAAAGTAATCTTTCCACAAATCTAATTCCATCTCTTACAACAAAAACCACAGGAAGTGACAATTACCTTTTCTTAATATCTTAATATGAAAATTAATATTACCAACATATCCTAAGCGATTGAAATCCAAAAATATGAGGAATTAGAAATTTGTTGATTGTCATCCAATGGTCTCTCTAATTTGGTAATTGGAGAAATAGGTCCAATATTGTACAGTCCATATACACTTTCTCTGTGGGCTGCGAATAAAGTCACTCACTCAAGTCACATAGATTTGACCATAGCAGAAAGTTTGTATCCAAAAATTGTGCCTATAATTAATTTCTTGGCACAGCAGTACTGTCAACTCTCAGCTTAGCTATGATGGAGGCAAAATCCTTTGGTGATATGAGGGTCATTGAAGTACAGCCTTATTACAATGAAATCCCATGTCTAAAAATTGTTCTTATTTTGGGCTTGTACCACAGTAAGAGCCAAGATTTTAAACTCTACTAAATACAAAGAAAACAAACAAAAAGACTTTATATATTTATGTTCATTTAAGAAAATACTAGTAGTGATGTATTATTTTGAAATATACAGTTAAATATGTTTGGAGTTATTTAAAATTTATATTGAGAAAAATGATTTTCACTATTTCTGTAGATGAGCATCTACATAAGACTGTTAAATTGATTGTTTTATATCAAACAACTTTATAATACTTATTTTTATTGTTATAATATTTTATAAATTTTAAGGGATATGACAAAAAAGATATTGTAGGTATTGAAGGGGGGTCTCTGGGAGGAGCTGGGGTACAAAAGGGAAACAAGAATGTGATTTAATTCTATTTACTTAAAATATGTTTTTAAATGTTAACAAATTCAGATAAATTAAAAACATGTAACTTTTCTCATCATAATGCAATAAAAGTTAAAAAAAGAAAAAAGACAACGTCAAATGAGACCAAAAAAGAACCTTTACCTACTGTTGATGGAAATGTAGATTCAGACATTAATTAATAGGAATTTTAGCATTTCTTATTTGTTTATATAGATATGATTATATGATTATGACTCCATCCATATTTTTTTTCTCAGAAAGATAAAAGATAGTTATTACCCCACTGTTGGGGAGAACTTCCCAGCCACCTAGCCCTTTTCATTAAGATGGACGTAAATTGCACTCCTAGGACCAGACTGAGGCTGGATTTCAGATGACAGCACATCTTCACTATCCTATTTCCCTGCTTCAGACACTTCTTCACAAATAAATCTCTAAGGAAAGTACGGTTGCTTCAAATTGTGTCTAAGGAATTTGACCCCTGGTAGAATTTAACTTTTTCTATCTAATTCCCCTGCCCCTTACTTCCTTGCACAATAGAATACTCAGAATGGCAATGAAGGTTCACCTATCATCTTTGGGCCCTTCTGGCTTTCAAAAAACCCCCACATATGTGGGGGGAAAACTCACCCTAGGAATTATATTGTTCACTTCTGTTGGGTTTCAAGACAATTTGCTTGTAGCACTATTGATATCTCTGACTTGAGTGAGTGTGTTAGAGATATTAATTTCTTCTACTTTTTCCTCAGTAGGTTCTAGGCATTTGTGTTTGGAGTCTAGCCTATTAGATATATCCCTCAGGACAGGACAAGTCTAATTCAACCCCAAAGGGGTGAGTAGTTGAGAATAGAAGATGCCAGTAAGTATTATGCTCCATCCCCTAGTGTTCTATCATTGGAAAACAGGAAGGAATCCAGAGTGATTCTTTTAAACTCCTGGGTCATTGTCTCCCATTGTTAGAACACTAGTTGTATTTATAGCTCTGGTGGCAGGGCAAGAGGGAGGGCTGGAAGAGCATGCTGATGGTGAGGGGGAGGAGGGGTGGTGCTTTGCCAAAGAGCCCAATTCTCTCTCGGGAGCACCACCATCCTTATTTTGGTTAAACTTGTGTCAACAAAGTTAAATCTGTATGCTTCCAGGAGAGAGCAGGTGAGAGACTGGCATATGGCCTACATCTGATTTGAGTTGACTTCTCATATTTCTGCCTTATATAGTGAAAATATTCAGATAATAAATTTAAGAACCCAACCTGCTAAAAGCCACAAGTCACTGACATTTTCAAAAAATAAAAAGAGATAAAAAGAAACTGTATAATTTAATAATCTGTTCTATTATAACATTTAATTTAAAAAAGATTTAAAAAGAGAATCTAATGGCACATACCTGCAAACATAGCTATTCAGGAGGTGGGAGCAGATGGATCAGGAGGTCAAGGCCATTTGGTTACATGGTGAATTTGAGGTTAGTATGGTATATAAAAGACACTTTAATAAAAAGCAAACAAACAAAAAAAAATCACATGAAATTATGTTGTAGAACCATTCTAGACAGGTGGTGTTCTAGTTTCCTTTTTTGTTGCTGTGATTAAATACTCTCTGACCATAAGTAACATAGAGGGAGAAAGAATTTATTGGCTTATACTCTTACATTAAAACCTATCACTAAGAGAAGTCAGGGTAGGAACTGAAGTAGGAACTTGGGGCCATGCAAGAATGCTTGCTGGCTCACACACAGGCTCATGCTTAGCTAGCTTTCTTATACAGCTCAGGACCACTTTCCAGGGAAACAATACTGTTTGTGTTCAGGTCCATCTTCATCAATGAATAGTCAAGACAATGCCCCACAGGGATATGCACTGGCCAAAGTAACTGAGGAGGAAATTCCTCAATTAGACTTCTTTTCTCAGGTCACTCTATTCTGTGTCATGTTGGCAGGGAAAACTAAGTAAGACAGAGGGTTACACTTGGGATCAATTATGGACTTGGTTCATGGGAAGAAGTTTGTGAGAAGACAACAAAATTTAATTATCGGAGCCATATGGTTGGATAAGAATAGAATCTAGGTAGGAGTTCTTAAGAAATTAAATCTTAAGGAAAAAAAAAAACACCAAAGAATCCACCATTAGTGTGATAGCTTGGTGGGTAAAGGTGCTTGTTGTGTAAGCCTGGAGGCTGGAGTCTGCTACACTGGAGTTTCTCAAAGTAAAAGGAGAGAAATAACTCCACAAAGACACAATAGTAAAACTGAGATAGAAGCGTGAACGTGGATGAACTTTTTCTGGCTAATGAAATATTCTTTGTGGAATTGTTTCTCACCTTTCACATTTAAATGTGAAGAAACATGCAGCAGATGGCCCAAATGGAAGCTTTCCCCTTCTGTTTCCACAAGGTTCCACTGAAGAATGTTTATCTCTCTTTGCATATGCCTTTAGTGATATGACACAGGATCCTGGCCAATTCCACTACCAACATTTATCATCACTCCCAAATACATTTGGTCCTTTAAATGCCTTAAGCCTGTGCGCTCCCTATCTCAAAGTCCAGGATAATGAGTGTAATAGATCTTGATTTGAACTTTAGATTTCCTGTTTCAGCTCACAGACTCCCCTGCAGTGAGGCACTCTCCTTCCTCTACATGATGGGGCTTGCTTCACCAGCTTCTCAAATGCCCAGGTCTCAAGGATCTTCCTCATCTGCAGGAACCACATTTCTCTGGGCCCACTGGGGTCCTTTCTCCCTTCCCTTTATATTCAGGGTCTATTTCACTATGCCCTTGGTTTCAAACCCCGCTTTCTGTCATCTATTCCCTGTGGTCTTTAGTAGAGTTGTTGATGAATTTTTAAACTTCTGCTGGACTTGAGGCAGGACTTGAGGTATCAGTGAATGTAAATAGAAAAGGAAAGGGATCATTATTGATCATACTTAGGCTAAAATATTAATGAGATCATTAATCAAAATGTTTACTGGCAAGAGTGTTAACAGGCAGGTAGTCTCTAAGAGGATTCTGGGAAGTGAAGTGTAAGAATTGAGCAAACAAGGACACCTCATAAAAATACCAGGAAGCCAGGAATGTCCATTAAGCTTAAAGTCAGGGAGCTTCAAAAGAGTTTACTGAATAAACATCTGTCCCCAGGAGATGACCCAAATTGCAGGGAGTAATGCTGGATTCCAGGAAACCTCCCACCCGCAGTGAGGGGTAGATCTCTCCCCATCCCTTCTACATGCAAAAGCTATCTCCTCCTCTAGTGGGGTACCAAGGACAATGAACACAAAGGACAATGGGCTCCCCCAATAAGAGATAACCAACTCACACTGTATACTAAAACTTATGTTCTGAAAGGGTATAAAGAGTGTGTGCTTTTCTTCCTCATGGTCGACTTTGCCCTGATTGCGGAATGACCCCAGTATACTGGATCATTAAACTTCTTGCTTATTGGATTGATCTCCGTCTCTGTGTCTTCGTGAGTGGGACATCCATCCCCGAATCTAACAGAAGCACTCTACTGAAAAGAGCAGAAAAGTTAGGAAAAGACCTGATGAGTTTTAGGCTTCTACAGCAATTTTTTTCTAAATCATATGAGTAAATACCCAAAAGGCACAACTTAAGGGGGGTAGAATTCATTTTGGCCCAATGTTTCAGAAGTGTCTGCCCATGGCAGAGGAAAGGGAATAGCAGGGGCTGGGGGATTAATTCACTTCATAGTGAGTCTTGAAGTGGACAAAAATACCCGTAGGAAGGTGCCAGCACAAGATATAACCCCTTGGGAAATACAACCTTAAAGTAGGTCCCACCTCCTACCATTCAATACCACTGAATAAGGCCACTATATTATGAATCCATCAAAGGATGGATGCATCAATTATGTTACAACTCCCAGGCTATAATCACGTCTGAAGAAACACTCTTTTCTAATTTTTTTATTAGTTACCTTGTTTATTTACATTTCAAATGTTATCCTCCTTCCTGTTTTCCCTCCGAAAACACTGTATCCCCCTCCCCTCCCACCTGCTTCTATGAGGGTGCTCCCTCCACAACCACCCACTCCCACCACACTGTCCTAGCATTCTCCTACATTGGGGCATTAAGCCTTCACAGGACCAAGGGCCTCTCCTCCTGTTGATACTAGAGAGGCCATCTTCTGCTACATATGTAGCTGGAGCCATGGGTCCCTCCACATGTATTCTTTGGTTGGTATTTTAGTCCCTGGGAACACTGGTGGATCTGGTTGGTTAATATTGTTGTTCTTCCTATGGGGTTGCAAACCCCTTCAGCTCCTTCAGTCCTTCCCTTAACTTCTTCATTAGGGTCCCCATGTTCTGTCTGATGGTTGACTGCAAGCATCCTCATCTGTATTGGTCAGGCTCTAGCAGATCCTCCTGGGAGACATCCATATCAAGCTCCTGTCAGCAAGCAAATCTTGGCATCAACATTTGACTGGGTTTGGTGGCTGCATATGGGGTGGGTCCCCAGGTGGGGCAGTCTCTAGATGGCCTTCCCCTTCACACATACACTCAGATATGTACTTTACCAATCTAGGAATTCTTAGTTCATTTTATTGATACTCATGATAGATAGCTTTTGACTATGTAGAAAGGTAACTTCAAAGCAAATCACAAACTGGTGTTGAGATGAGTGATAATTGGCTGAGATTTCTACTATCTGAAAAATTAAAGCTCCTAAATAGAAATGACTTATTGAGAAATTAAGGAACGCTATGGCTATTTTGGAGACGTGTTTGCAGCATTATCTTACCCTGCCAAAGCTGGGAGGAAGGATATGGTGGAACAGAAACCCTGCTGTGGCAGCCTCTCTCCTGCATGCAGTGTTATGCTTTTCCCTTAAATTAGGACATATTTAGAACTGAAATCCAGCAACAAGACAAAACAGAGATTTTAAAGATTTTTTTAATACTTTAATGCAGTTTGATGAGAATCCAGCACTCATCTTTGTAATGTGAACTGCTTTGTGATAAATATAGATCAAAAAATACAATTTAAAATTAAGTTTAAGTAACCCTATGGTAGCAAACATCTTGATTTTGCACGAAGAGACACAAGTAGCAATATATTTACAATAATGTATTTAGAGAAACAGAGAAAAAGTAGCTTTAGTGCTATAAGAAATGAGAGATAATGTGTTGTTCTATGGTCTGCTTAAAGTTGGTTCTTTATTTTACATCATATATTAAAGTTATCTGCCTTTAAAACTAAAGATTTAATGTGAGTTGAAAGTAAGCGAAATAGAAAAAAACATGAATGAACATTTAGTTAATCTTGGGATGAGAATAACATGTCTGTGCACAAAGTGATGGCAAATGAGAAGAAACTCTTCAGGCTATTATATATACACACATATACATATATATGTACATATATATATAAATATATAACATACATGTTTATGGTGGTTTAAATGGTTCTCATAGGCTTATACATTTGAATGCTTGGTCCCTAGTTGGTTGAATTGTTTTTGTTCAAGAATATGAAGTATGGTCTTGCTGGAAAATGTATGGCACTGTGTTTGAAGTTTCAAAGGTCAGCACCATTCCCAGTTAACGTTGTCTGGACTTTTGACTGTGGACCGGGATGTAAGTGCTCAACCAGTACTGCAGCACTGCCTGCCTGCCTGCTGTCATTCTTCTCACCATGGCAGTAGTGGATTCTTTTATAAATTACCTTGTTAATGGTGTCTCTTCACAGAAATAGAGAAGGATCAAAGACAGTATTTTATTCAATGTGTATAGTAATCACAAATATTAGTCCAAAGAGTAGACATCCTTAATATGATATATGCATTTTCTAGGCTAAATTAAATTAAAAATATCAGAACAAAACAAAGAGTTTATAGGAAAATACATATAAGAATTTCAACATTAATGGTAATAGAGGAAGAACTTAATGAAATGATGCTTAATTTGACAAAACTATTATTATGCTGAAGAATCGTACCCAGTGTTCTTCCTGGGCATATAACCAGAAAACTATTCTCTTCAAGTGGTAGGTTGCATCTGTTCTGAATGATGAAATGCCTGGCATAATCAATGCTTAATAAGAATCTGTTAAACACCTGGCAAATTTCCTGAGAAACAAAAACAAATTTCTTTAAATAATATTTGAAGTGTCTTGAAATAACACAGGTTTTTATTAGTTTCATTTTTACGAGTCTAATTTGACAAACATTTCTTGTTTATTCTTTAGTAGTAGAAGTGTAATTACTAATTCATTACTTCCAAAAAGAAGTATAGTAGAAAGCAAAAACAAAAGGTAGTTATTCTCACAGAATTCACCTTTTAAGTTGCAGAGTAAAATTAGTGCTGGAGCAGACAAGGGTTAGTGAGTCAGTTGCCAGAGCTGGTGTGTTAGACGGCAGCTGCCAGAGCTGGTGTGTTAGACGGCAGGGCAGCAAATTCTGCTTTGTACAGTAATGGTGTTCAAATGCATGCAATTCAACATAACAAGAATTAAACAGGGAATACATTAATTTCTGAAGATAAACAGATAAACCAGATTTGTAGTTTTATAGTTACAAGAATTATTGTTGTACATGTGATAATAGAATATCTTGGCACTTGAAAACAGAGTATCAAGGAAAAAGTATCTTTTTTCCTCAACAAAGCATCTATATGAATTAAATTTCATTATGAAATGTACAAGACATGTGCAGATATAATGTAAACAAGACCTTTGATATAAGATATTAATTTATTTGCATCCTCATGGTATCTGATTAACAAAATGCCTTTTTTTTTTTTTTTTTTTT
>NW_022196906.1:77161903-77170559 GCF_008632895.1 Mastomys coucha | reverse complement strand
CAAAGTGGATCACTTGTGGATATGCTTTATGCTCTCAAATGCTCCTGCTCTTGAGGTTTTTAAATAGATATTCTAGTGACCTATAACCTGTAGTTTCAAGTAAAGCTATAAACAGGGTGAATTTAAAATGAGAAGTTATTTTATAATTTACAATCTAGAGTACAAATAAATACTGGTTACAAAGATATTTATAATAACATTCATGGTATCAATAATGACAAAGTAAAACGGATTCAAGAAAATATTAGATACACTATGCATGATGGTGCAAACCTTTAAGGCAGGTGGATTTTTCTGAGTTCAAGGCCACGTTGTGAATCAATACATAGGTAATTTCAGGCCATACATAGCTAATTTTGAGTCCTTGTCTAAAAAAAATGTTCTGAGCCCTTAAATTATATTTATAAAATGTTTTATATTAAATTTATTTATTCATTTTACTTTTCAATATCAGCCTCCAGTCTTTTCCCAGTACCCCTTACACCAATCCTATCCCATTCCACCCTCTCCTTCTCTTTTGAGAATGGGGAGGCCTCCCTCGGCTGACAGCCCTTCTACTTCCCTCCTCACCCCCCACTAAGTGACTGCAGGACTACGAATATCCTCTCCCACTGAGGCCAGACATGGTGGACCATTTCAGGAAACAGTATCCATAGGCAGGCAGACAACAGAGCTAGGGCCAGCCCCCACGCCAGTTGTTGGGGCACCTGTCTGAAGACTAAGCTGCTCATATGCTACAGATGTGGAGGGGGCCTGGGTCCAGCCTGTGATCATTCTTTGCTTGGTGATTCAGGCTCTGGGAACCTTTAAGGTTCCAGGTTAGTTGGCTCTGCTGGTCTTCCTGTAGTTTCTTTGTTTTTCTGTTTCTTTGGGTCCCTAGACTTCCTGAGCACTATCACTTTACTTTCCAATCACTGACCCGCCCCCCACAGTCCCTTCCTCTACTTCCCTTCCCCTTCTCCTCTGAGAGGGTAGAGGCTCCCCTGGTATCCCCCAATGCCAGCACATCAACTCTCTGCAGAGCTAGGCACATCCTTTCCTACTGATGCTAGCCAAGGCACTCCAGTTAGGATAATGTATTCCACAGACAAGCAACAGTTTTTAGGGATAGTCCCTGATCCAGTTGTTGGGGGACCTATATGAAGACCAAGCAGCACATCTGCTACATTTGTGGGGGAAGGTCTAGGTCTAGCCCCTTGTATTCTCTTTGGTTGGTTGTCCAGTATTTGAGAGATCCCAAGATCTAGGTTAGTTGACTTATTGGTTTTCCTGTGGAGCTCCTGTTCCCATTGGGACCACAATTATTCCCCCAACTCTTCCACACGAGTCCTGGATATCATTAGGATATCCAGGGTTTGTTGTAGCAGGATAGTTGGACTCTAGCGGTGCCATATTGCCTTGGGTCTTGTTGGTTGTATTCTTACTTCCTTTAGGTATCTGCTCTTCCCCACCCCCCCGCGCCCCCCCCCTGCCCCCGTGTTGGCTAGATGATCCTGATGGCAGCAGGGTCTTGGTCTGCATACAGGGAGGTGTCTCTGTCCTTGAGTATCCTCGGAGATCTAGCCTGAATAGAGTGACCAAAGAGTTGCAGCTCTCTGAGAGGAAGCTGGAGCAAGGTGGGCTGCTAGGTCTTTTCTGTGGCCACTGCTACCCGGAGTTGGTGGCAGGTGGGATGTAGCTGCTGTCTGGGGACCAAGGTCAGGGCTCCAGCACCCAGCTGCTTGGGCCAGGCTGAGATTTCTTGGGAGACAATACTCTTCCCTGGAGCGTTACAGCTTCATAAGACTGGCACTCTCAGACAGTCTTTGGTGAAATAACGCGTGTACTTCATTCCTTATGGATAGGACCTTGTAAACATTTGGGGGTGGATTGGGATCTAGAGGTAGATGCTTTCTATTGGCTTGGTCTGAGAACTTCAGAATGCCTTATCTGCATGTGGAAGGACTTCAGGTATTGTCCTACGTGACTGATTGTTGCAGTCTTCTCAATGGGGTGTCGTGGTCACGTGATCCAGGATAGGAACCTGTTGGGAGTAGGTTTTATCATCTACCTTTCTAAATTATGAGAATTTCTGGGGTTCCTGAATCAGCTCAACTTTACCAGGTTTTCTGTCTGGTGGCATGGTCCACTGCCCCACAGCAGAGCTTCTCAGTAAAGTGGGGGGAGGCATCGGCCTGGCAATGGAGGTCAGGGTTCCCAACTCTGCTGGATTGGTGAGGCAATGTTCCCAACTGATAGTTTTTGGAGTCTCCACAGTTCTCTGTAGGGAGGCAGGGTGCTCTTGGGATCCCTTTGCTCCTCAGGACCTGAGAGTGAGCCCAGAGCTAGACAATTGAGTTCAGGGAACTACACACAACTCATCTCTGAAGGCTGTGTCCTGGGCAGTCCCAGATGGACTATTTAGAAAATATTTAAAGGACTAAGTACATGCTATGATAGAATATTATTGTAAATAGTATGAAAATTATATATTAAATGATCTAATTTTATCTTACGTGGGTGAAAAACAAGATGCTAGCACATTAAATAGCTAAGAATTATTATTGGAGTATGGTATGAATGTGCTCAATGTTCTTTTTCTCTTATTTTGTGTATTTTCCAAAATGTCAGCAATGAGGGCACAGTATTTTTAGAATCATAATTTTATTAGTGTTCTTTATACTATCACAATAATGAATTTGTCTCTGATGTTCAAATTAAGTCTGTCTAAAGAAGGAAAGGTACAAAACCAGGAGCCTTAAAATAAATGCAAAGAATACTTTTACTAAAACTGAAAATATAACATAAAAGAGCACATATTGCAAACCAGATATGCACACTGTGTTTTGAAAATGAAGAACTGTATGGGATTGAAATAATAGAGGGTTTGTATCTATTTAAATTGTGGTCCTTTTGAATTGTCTCACAGAAATTGGTTGTTTTCAGCCAATTTCTGTCACTGGCCTGACATAGACACATTGAATCAAATGCCATTTAATACCATTGTTAGACTACAGGCAATCTGTGTAGGTTTCTAAGTCTATTAATAGACTTGTAAGTAGTGTTGATGATGTTTACATCAACAGACATGGCTTTGTATGTGTAAAGATGTGAAATTTATAGTTCTACATTAGAAAGAGCAAGAATAGGATTTTAAAATTTACAAATATCCTCAAGAAAATACACAAGTTCAAGTTTTCAAAGAATTGAAGAAAAAAGTTTCTAAATTTCATGTGGAAACACAAAGATCATAGAGACCCAAATGCTAAGCAAATCAAACATCGCTGGAGATATCACAATACCAGACTTCAAATTATATTACAAAGACAATATAGTGGCAAAGACAGCATGCCACAAATGCCAAGTTAGATATGTAGACCAATGAGAAAAAATAGAGGACCCTGTAATAAACCACCACAGCTTTGGATATCTAATATTTGACAAAAGTGTCAACAACATAACTGGAGAAAGAAGACTTTAACAAATGTTGCAGACAACACTGAATATACACTTGTAGGAGGTCCATATTGTTCACTCTGAACAAAAATCAATTCAAAATGATCAGAGACTGTAATATTAGACCTCAAACTTCTAGAAGAAAATATGGGGAAACACTTAAGGATGAGGGCATAGACAAGAACTTTCTTGATGAGATTCCATTAGAGTAGAAAGTACTGAAAAGTATTGATGAATAAGAGCCCATGAAATTTAAAAGCGTTTGTGCAGCAAGGGGGAAAAACTTGAGAGCAGAGTGAGTGGTGTGCAGAACGGGCGAAAAACTAATATGTACGATATACAAAGAACTGCAAAATTAAAGTTGCCCCCCAAACTGCCAATCAGTAAGTGAGCCAATGAACTGAGCAGCTTTCAAAAGAAGAAACACAAATGAATAGTAAATGTTATTTTTTAAAAAAGTGTTCAAATCGTTCATTCTTAGGAAAATGCAAATTAAAATTGAGAGTCCGTTTAATCTAAATCAGAATGATTATCATCAAGAAAATAAATGCTAATAAATATTGATAAGAATGTGGGAGAAAGAGGAACTCCTATTCATTGTTGTTGAGAGTGTAAATTGCTAAAGTTCCTATGGAAATCTGCATGGCAGTTTCTCAAAAAGTAGACAAGGTAGTTACCATATGACCCAGTAATACCATTCCTGCTATATATCCAGAGTACTGAAAGTCCTAATACAGGGATACTTACATAACCATTTTTATTAATATTTTATTTCACATTAGCAAGGAAATAGAATTAGCTTGGGTGTCCATCAACAGACAAATGGGTAGTAAAATGTAGAAAATAGACACCATGGAATGTATCCATTCATAAAGAAAAATGAAGTTATAAAATTTGCAGGAAAATAGATGAATTTGGCAATTATTATATTGACAAGATGACCCAGACTTAGCAAAAACACATACAGTATGTTGTTTCTCAAGAATGAATCTTAGCTATAGGTGTGTGTGTGTGTGTGTGTTTACATGTGTGTAAATGTGGACATAGATCATGAAGCTAGAAAGGAGAGTAGACGACGAAAAGGGTCTAAGGCAGGGAGGAGGGCATTGAGACACTGTGATGGGAAAGTGGAAAGGAGAGTCTATTAGGAGTGGAAGGGCACAGGGCAGAGTAGGGGTATAGGGAAAAGGGGATTAATATGAATGAAATACTTATGAAAATGCCATAATAAAGTCTATTACATTATTTGAAGGAATAAACCAAAGGAAAGAGTGTACATATGAAGACACATGCAGAACACACACGGGAAGTAGAACAACCACAGAAGAGTGTTCCCAGAGTAAGGCTTTAGATGACTGGAGATTTTTACACAAATTCAGAAGGCAAGGGGACGAAGAATGGATGGCATTTGTAAAAGCATGGAACTGTGAAGCCCGCAGCAGGGGGAGGGGGCAAAGCACAGAGGTAAGCTGCATTCTTACAAGTTTACAGTGGGCAGATGAGGCTGACAGGAGGATCGTGTGCCGAGCGCTCCAAATGGAGGGGTCGGTAGGAGCCGAGTGAGGTGAGGCAGGTGCCCAAGATCTCAAGTCGAAGTATCATTTCTGCCTCTTACAAAGGATATGATCACAGGAAACCCATCCTCTCATAGGATGAATAGGTTAGTCTGTAAGGTAACTATAGTACTATTGATTGGATCCTGGCTGTGGTCCGTTCAGTAATTAGGAATATTTTTGGTAAACCACACCATTTATGAATGATAAGTGTTCTTATTTGTTACTTTTATATTGTGACTTTTTAAAGAAATTTAGTTAAATAAGCCTTTGGTTAGTTTAAAGGACAGATGAAAGAGATGTGCCGTGCCGTGAGCAGTGTCTAGCTTGAGTTGTGCTCTGTTGCTGGAGTGTGAGAGAAGGAAGGCCTGAAAGGAGGAAGTACACAGAGGAGGGAGGGACAGAACTTTCAGGGACACAAATTGTATCTGGAGGAGAAGGCTCTGGAAAAGGGGCAGAAGAAGATTAAAAGTCACTGGAGCCAGAAGAAAGGTCTTAGGGAGGAAGCCGTTTAGGGAGGCCAGATACTTTAGATCAACAGGAAAGACAGAAAGCAAAAACTTAAAAGAGTTTTGGCAGTGACATTGCTGATAAGGTAATGTTTACAAAAGGGTTTAGTGAGTGGTGTTGGCTGAGCAATGTGACACAGAGGACCCCAGGGGATACTCTCCTCTAAGTGTTCATAGGGATACAGCGGGAAGGGGCAGAAAGGCAAGGCTGAGGGACAAATTACATGGAACACTCAGGGCACTTCAGTATATGTGTGGCTGGAAGAAGAAGCCAACAGGGAGGATAACATGGTTGAAATGAGAGATGCCATGCATGTTCTTGTTAGTCAGATGGAGTCCCAGCTGCTGCTGGAAAGAAGATCAAGGGCAGAATTTTCTTCCAGGGCAGCCATGTAAGAAGGGAAACTTGGCAAAGATATACAGACAAATTTTATGTAAAATAGGTTAGGCCTTCTCATATCAGACGGCCTTTTCATCGGAGTGTGGCTACTCTTACAGAGTCACAGGCTACATAAGGGGTCAAAGTGGGAAAAGCTTCCTGGCTCAGCTGCAGATAGACAGGAATGTCCCAAAGAGAAAACGGAATGGAGCTAGTGTTTTTAAAGTTAAGACAATTTCAAAATTGACCTCAGAAGATATATGTTAATATTTCTAGGTCTTTCAAACAGTGGCCTTTATTTAATCTTTATTACGAACCTGAAAAACTGTTACCAGTGTCCAATTGGCCCACAACACACCCATGGGTTCCGGAGTAGCTTCTTTACTGAGTTTTATGTTTTTTGCCAGCTCTCGTTGTGTATCACAGGAACTTCCGTGCCAGGCATTTTTGTTGGTTGGGCTTCCAAATGTATTCAGGATGGCACTGGAAATCTACAGCTCAGCAGGAACCCTGGGAATACTTCTCCACCATGATATTATGCTATTTTTTTCTAAAGTTGAAGTTTCTCTATTTTAGGTGATGAATCCAATATTCATTACCTAAAGAAGAGTACAAAATTACTGCGCAGATGCAGCTGTCGCCGTCGTGCCTTAATTAAATAAATACATCATTAAACAAAAACATCCTTAGTTATGTCAGTCAATTTGAACATACTAAGTATAAAGTTTGTCACCAATACATGTGTCAATGTCACCTTAAAGAAAGGAGATCGAAGCACGCCCACCGTAGTGTTAACTAAGACTGAACCCAGACTCGAACTCTATTCCAGCCTCTGTGTGTCTTCAGCCTTTTCACCGGTCCGTAATAGGATTCTGAATCTGTGCCTGCCTGAAGACTCTTATGAATCTGTCCCTGTATCCGTCCCTAACAAAAGGCTTTGCTCTGTATTTACTGAGCCACAAAAGCAAGCGTCACACTGGGGAAGGAACGAGGGTTACTTTACAGAAATTTTTTTTTTTTTTTTTGGTTTTTTGAGACAGGGTTTCTCGTGTAGTCCCAGCTGTCCTGAAACTCACTCTGTAGACCAGGCTGGCCTCTTGAACTCAGAAATCTGCCTGCCCCTGCCTCCCAAGTGCTGGGATTAAAGGCCGCCACCACCGCCCCTACAGAAATCTTAAATGAAGTTTTAAAGAGCAATGAAGTCACTCACTGCAATTGACCCGACTTGACCCAGAACACTAGCAATAATACCAACATCACTGTTTGTCAAGCAATAGCACTGTGTGGTGTTCATTTTGTTAAGCTGTTTTAAGCCAATGTTCTGTCCCCAGCAAATGATTATCAGAACACAGCATACAAACAAACATGCATTACTCTGGGTCAGGAGCATGGAAGAATCCCTAATTTAAAAACCACAGCTGTCGTTATCTTAGGTTGTAAAAGTTGATTATATGCTAAATCTAAGCCAAGTGAGGCTGACTGTTACACTGCTCACTTAAAGGCAGGTAAATAAACAGGCTGAGTACTTAAGAGGAGAGCAGACTTAAGTGACCTGCAGGTGCATCATTAGCTGTGGCTGTGAGGTCGAAGAAAGTATCTCTTAGCATGTCAGAGATACTTTTATCATAATGCACTGGCACAAAGTTATCTTTGAATTTCATGCTACATTTTAGTCTTCAAATTCGTTTACAGGAAATGGAAATGTATCTAGTTTGTTTTATCTTTCCATGTTGGGCTTTTTCAGAAACTGGTGCACGTGTCCATCTTGGCCATTAATTCTCATTTTTGTAGATTCTGTACTTATGCTCTAGGCTTGGGAAATAAGTTACGGCTTCTTTTTCAAATAAGTATCTTTTTACTTCTCAAAGACAAATTCCTTATAGTCTACAAAACAACCTAAAGCAAACCACAAAATACCCATGTGTTTTCCAGTAATGTTGCTCCCTTGTTGGAGAATGCATGGAGGAATGCATATGTCCCACCATAGTTTAATACCTCCCATCACTTTCTTATGCTTTCCAGCTTCTCTCTACCCTAATCAAAGCCAGTATTTATTTCCTTTGAGTGGTTACTACATGTCCTAGTTTAGTACTCTCTGAATATTACTTGTCAGGGTCCAGCCTCGACACAGGATCGGAGTTCTCAACTGGAAGCAGGGATATCTATCTGGAAGGTGCATAATAAATATACACAGACTACTTTTTTGGGTACACGCTGACAGGCAATTTTTCAAGGCTTAAAGTTTCTCTTCTCACTCTCTGCTCTCTTTCTTTCTTGCTAGCTGGCTCACAGCTTGAGGCTGCACACTCTGCATTGTCCTGTGCACTCTGCTTTTCTCTTGTGCACTTTTCTTGAAATTCCACACTCCTACATACCACTATGTGTTCCTCTTTCACTCTCACATCTCACACACACCACACAGACTCTCCTTTCACTTACACACATTCCTCCATACACAACTCAAATTCTCTCATTTACTCTTTATACTCTCTCTTCACATTCTCTCTTCACTCACTCTTTGCATGCTCTTCTCATGCTCTCTCTCTCTCTCTCTCTCTCTCTCTCTCTCTCTCTCTCACACACACACACACACACACACACTCTTCACTTACCGTCAACATTCATCTCACTTGCTCTCTCACTTTCTCTTGCCGTTTTCTTGCCCCAGTCTTTTACTGGTACTCCAAAAGCATGTAGAAAAAAAGACATTGTATATAGTAAAAGCAATATACAGAAAACCAGTAGCCAACATCAAACTAAATGGAGAGAAACTTGAAGCA
>NW_022196906.1:77157714-77159512 GCF_008632895.1 Mastomys coucha | reverse complement strand
AATTCACATGTAAATAAAGAAAATATCTAAAATTAAAAAAAAAAGACATTGTATAATCATTGACAAATCAAATTTAAAAGAATAACCACATTCCACAGAGAATCAAGAATTAAAATTGTTCCCCAAAGTTTCAAGCTTTCCCTATTTCCAGGTCTGTAGCCAAAATAATAATTGCAAACATATCATTATTTAAATTTTATCTTTTGACTTTTTATACTTCAGAGCTCAGAGCTCTGAGGCCATCTACTTGCATTTTCATGTGACACTCTAATGATAAATGACATGGACAAAGCTGCCATGTAGTGTCCAGAGAGAATCAAGTTAACCCTTAACTCACTAGTTCCACTAGCTTTCTGATTCTGCACATTGCACACAATGACTTTCCTAAGAGTCCCAGTGTTTTGACTTAGTTTTTTTTCACATTTTTTATTGATTTAAATTTTATTGCATTATGATGAGAAAAGATACATGATTTCAATTTATCTGAATTTGTTAACATTTAAAAACATATTTTAAGTAAATAGAATTACATCACATTTTTGTTTCTCTTTTGTACCCCAACTCCTCCCAAGAGAACTGTCTTTAATACCTGCAATACCTTTTGTTTTTTTAATTTTGTCATATTCTTTAAAATTTATAAAATATTGTAACAATAAAAATGAGTATTATAAAAATTGTTTGATGTAAAACAACAATCAATTGAACAGTCTTATGTAGATGCTTGTCTACAGCAATACTGAAAATACATACATTTTTCTCAATATAAATTTTAAATAATTCCAAACATACTGTGTATTTTAAAATAATATATAACTACTAGTATTTTTTAATGAACATAAATAGATAGTCTTTTTGTTTGTTTGTTTTGTTTTTAATAGAGCTTAAAATCTTGGCTTTTGATTGCAAAGTCTATCATCAATGGGAGGAGAGGCCCTTGGCCCTGTGAAGGTTCTGTGCCCCAGTGTGGGGGAATGCCAGGGCCAATAAGTGGGAGAGGATGGGGTGGCAGGCATGGGGAGGAGGGAGGCAACAGGGGTTTGTTTTTGTTGTTTTCATTTGTTTGTTTGTTTGTTTTTTGGAGGGGAAACTGGGAAAGGAGAAATCATATGACATGTAAATAAAGAAAATATCTAATAAAACAAAACAAAAAACAAACAAACAAACAAACAATCTTGGCTCTTACTGTAGTACAAGCCCAAAATAAGAACAATCTTTAGACATTAGAGTTCATTATAATAAGGCTGTACTTCAATGACCCTTACATCACCAAAGGATTTTACCACCATCATAGCTAAACTAAGAGTTGACAGTTCTGCTGTGCCAAGGAGTGAATATTAGGCACAATTTTTAGATACAGATTTCCTGCTATGGTCAAAGCTATTTGACTTAAGTGACTGTTTTCATTCTCAGCCCACAGTGAACAGGTGATGTTCATTTAAGAAATGGTGTGTGCAAACCAAGGTTCCTTGGCATCATCAGAACCCAATACTCCCACCATTGCAAGTCCTGGACCCACCATCACACCAGAATATCAAGATTCAAATATAAAATCACTTCTCATGATGATGATACAGGACTATAAGAAAGACATAAATAGCACCCTCAAAGAAATACAGGAGAACACAGGTAAACAGCTAGAAGCCCTTCAAGAGGAAACACAAAAATCCCTTAAAGAACTACAGGAAAACACAATCAAACAGGTGAAGGAAATGAACAAAACCATCCCGAAGATAAAAATGGAAATAGAAACAATAAAGAAATCAGAAAGAGAGACAACCCTGGAGATACAAAACCTAGG
>NW_022196906.1:77119561-77157435 GCF_008632895.1 Mastomys coucha | reverse complement strand
CAGAATTTTGGCAGATTTCTCACCAGAGACTATGAAAGCTAGAAGATCCTGGGCAGATGTCATACAGATGCTAAGAGAACACAAATGCCAGCCTAGACTACTATACCCAGCAAAACTCTAAATTACCATAGATGGAGAAAACAAGATATTCCATGGCAAAACCAAATTTACACAATATCTTTCTACAAATCCAGCCCTACAAAGGATAATAGATGGAAAACATCAACATAGTGAGCAAAATTACACCCTAAAAGAAGCAAAAAAGTAATCTTTCAATAAATCCACACAAACCTAATTCCACCGCTTACAACAAAAACAACAAGAAGTATCAATTACTTTTTAATATCTTAATATGAAAATTAATATTATCAACATATCCTAAGCGATTGAAATCCAAAAATATGAGGAATTACAAATTTATTGACTGTCATCCAATGGTCTCTCTAATTTGGTAATTGGAGAAATAGGTCCAATATTATACAATCCATATACACTTTCAACTTGTTTGTTCATGACAATGTCTCGCTGTGTAAAACATAATGGTCTTGAGATCTTGCTTCTCCTATCTCAGCTTCTCTATTAGTAGGATTGTTTATTTCATGTTTTTTACAGTATACTATGGTTTTCAGAACTTACATATTTTAAAAGTATGTATATACACAAAAGAAATGTAGACAATTAAGTTGGGAGGGGTTTTGTAAGAGACAACAAAGAGTATGACTGAATGCTTTGCATGATGTTTGCAACTCTTGTATCAAGTTACCACAGTAAGAGCTAAGATTTTTTTTTTTTATGATAAAGTTTTATTAGCTGAACCTTTCAAGACTGGATGATAACACTTATGTCTTTGCCTCTTGTGCATAGTTATCATGAGAAACAACAGCCTATTGGACAAGAGAAAATCATTTTCTTATCTTTTTTTTCTTTTCTTTTTTCTTTTTTTTAATTTTTAATTTTTTTAATTTTTTTATTTTTTATTAGATATTTTCTTTATTTACATGTCATATGATTTCTCCTTTCCCAGATTCCTGCCCCCCAAACAAAACAAAACAAAACAAAACAAAAAAAGAACCCAACAAGAACAAACCCCTGTTGCCTCCTCCCTCCACCTGCTCACCACCCCACCCTCTCCCACTTATTGGCCCTAGCATTCCCCTACACTGGGGCACAGAACCTTCACAGGGCCAAAGGCCTCTCCTCCCATTGATGATCAACTTTGCACTACACACATAAGAGCCAAAATTTTAAGCTCTACTAAATATAAAACAAACAAACAAAACACTTTATATATTCATGCTCATTTAAGAAAATATTAATAGTGATGTATTATTTTGAAATATAGAGTTATTATGTTTGGAGTTATTTAAAATTTATATTGAAAAAAAGTATGTATTTTCAGTATTGCCGTAGACAAGCATCTACATAAGACTGCTAAATTAATTGTTGTTTTATATTAAACAACTTTTATAATACTCATTTTTATTGTTATAATATTTTATAAATTTTAAAGAATATGACAAAAAAAGATATTGTAGGTATCGAAGGGGGTTCTCTGGGAGGAGTTGGGGTACAAAAGGAAAACAAGTATGTGATTTAATTCTATTTACTTAAAATATGTTTTTAAATGTTTAACAAATTCAGATAAACTGAAATCATGTAACTTTTCTCATTTAATGCAATAAAACTTAAAAAAAAATGGTGTGTGTATTAAGATGGTCTATCCATGAGGTCATTCACCAACTGTTTCAATGAACAATGGTTCTGCTTGGAGGGTGGCACAGACATTAGGTAAGGGTAAGAATCTGGTTCATTGCCTATGATGATTTTGAAAAGCATTCATCTCAGAGAAAGAGTAATTTATAAAGTCCTCTTCTTCAAACTTGATACAGTAATTATAAATATCAGGCAAAACATTCCGTCTCACTCTTTGTTGTTCTCTTACAAACCACCTCCCAAGTTAATTGTCTACATTTCTTTTGACTGTATAAATATATTTGAAATATGTAAAGTGTTCTGAAAACCATAGTATAGTGTAAAAAATATAAAATAAACAAACCTACTAATAAAGAGGCTGAGATAGGGGAAACCTGATTTCAAGACCATTATGTGATACACAGCAAGACAGTCATGTACAAACAAGCAGAAAATGTATATGGATTGGACAATATTAGACCTATTTCTCCAATTACCAAATTAGAGAGATCACTGGATGACAGTCAATAAATTTTTAACTCCTCATATTTTTGATTTTCAATTGATTAGGATATGTTGGTAATATTAATTTTCATATTAAGATATTAAGAAAAAGTGATTGGGACTTCTTATAATATTTGTTGTTAGAGGCAGAATTAGGTTTGTGTGGGTTTGTTGAAAGATTAGTTTCTTTTTATTTTTTTATTTTTTATTCTTATTTTTATTTTTTTCAAGACAGGGTTTCTCTGTATAGCCCTGGCTGTCCTCTGTAGACCAAGCGGGCCTTGAACTCAGAAATCCACCTGCCTCTGCCTCCCAAGTGCTGGGATTAAAAGTGTGTGCCACCACCACCCAGCGAAAAATTACTTTCTTGCTTCTAGGGTGTAGTTTTGCTTCTTATGTTGGTGTTTTCCATCTATTATCTTTTCTAAGGCTGGATTTGTGGAAAGATAGTGTAAATTTTGTTTTGTGATGGAATATCTTGTTTTCTCCATCTATGGTAATTGAGAGTTTTGCTGGGTATAGTAACCTGGACTGGCATTTGTGTTCTCTTAGTGTCTGCATGACATCTGCCCAGGATCTTCTAGCTTTCATAGTCTCTGGTGAGAAGTCTGGTGTAATTCTGATAGGCCTGCCTTTATACATTACTTGAATTTTTTCCCTTACTGCTTTTGAAATTCTTTCTTTGTTTAATGCATTTGGTGTTTTGATTATTATGTGAGAGGAGGAATTTCTTTTCTGGTCTAGTCTATTTGGAGTTCTGTAGGCTTCTTGTATGTTCATGGGCATCTCTTTCTTTAGGTTAGGGAAGTTTTCTTCTATCATTTTGTTTAATATATTTATTGGCCATTTAAGTTGGGAGTCTTCATTGACTTAGTTTTACTAGTATATAATTTTATGCATTCTATACTTGTTTATACAGGAACCACTCTTAAATGTTATGCAAAACTTATTTCGTAACTTCAATAGTTTTTTCCTTTCTTGAGGTTCCAATGTTGGCTCTATTTCATTTTCTAATAATTTCTTCAAACCTTCTTTGCAAGTCAAACATTAATCTGAAACTGTCATTGTGCAGTTCTTGTGCTGTTTCCAAGATGAGAACACATAGCAAAAACCTGGGCCATTAGGACTGTGCTGTGCTGTGCCTCATGCCTCAGTTTTTAATTGTTTAAAAATTATTACATCAAGGAACATCTAGTTTCACACAATTCACCAGAGCAGTAGGAGAAAAAAGTAAGAAAGTCAATTATAATAGAATAATTATGCACACCAAGGCCAACTGAAAAGCAGTCATGCACAAATGAAATCTATAAGCTGTTGTCCAGAGCTAAGGTTAGGAGAAATGGGAACAACTGTTGTTACAAAGGGCTGCCACGGGCTACTGAGATGTCTCCATCCTGGCCTATTGCAGGCAGTCCCTGTCATTGTATGCTGTTCCCAACAACTACTGAAGTTATTTGTTTAATATTTGAGTATCCTAATAGTCAGTGAGTTCTTTTTTTGTTTTGTTTTGTTTTGTTTTTTGTTTTTTTCAAGACAGGGTTTCTCTGTGTTGTCCTGGCTGTTCTGGTACTCACTCTGTAGACCAGGCTGGCCTCAAACTCAGAAATCCATCTGCCTCTGCCTCCCAAGCGCTGGGATTAAAGGTGTGTGCTACCACCGCCCAGCAGTCAATGAGTTCTTTAAGACTAAAAATGGTTGCTGTCTTAAACATCTTTCCACCACTATGCTTCTAACTCAGTCAATACACTACTAACATGACATATACTTAACTGGAAGATGTATCAGACAGGTTCTTCAGGATAGGTAGTTCATGAGAAAATAATTTTGTTGTCTTACATAAATATGTGAAAAATCCTTAGTGGTCTCATGTCACAACTCAAAAATTTGATTAAAAAGTCATAATTTTTTAACCCATATTTTCTATACTTTTTGATCAGATAATAACTTAATCTTTCAAAGAGCTAAAGCAAGACCTGGAGAAAAGTTTCTATGAAGGCCACATAGACGTCCATTAAAAGATAAACTCATAGATAATGTACATATTCACAGTGGACCACCCATCCACAAAAGATAGAGGTTCTATCATCCATAATATGCATGTGTTTGGAGGATATAGTGTTTAGCAAAGAAGGACACATACTGTATGACTTCTTTCACATTTGAATTATGAAAATATTTGTGTCATAGAAATTGAGGGTAGAATAGATATTAATGGAGGCTGGAGGTAGGCAGGAATGGGGAAAGACGGGGAAATATTGATGAATTATCAGTGATGGCAATTTGATTTTTTCTTAGGTACATGCCACTTAATTATTTGTGACTAGTTTTTAAAAATACATTTAAATAAAAAAAATCTTACTTATGTAAATAGGTGCTTTGCCTGGATGTATGTCTGTGCATCGTACGTATGCAGTGCTCTCAGAGGCCAGAACATGCCCTGGATCTGTAGTTACAGAATATTGTGTGCTGGCCCAGGTGTGCTTCTTCCTGCAGGGTATCCAGGCCCTGGGCTGGACTGGACGGAGTGAAGCTGAGCTGGAGCAGGTGGGTTGGGTAGGATCTTGGTTGGTGTGAGTGCAGGAGAAACAGCCTTCTCAGGACAGTTTTCAGTGAAACAGCTCTTTTTGAGGGGAGGGGAAGATATATAAACCTTGGGGAGTGGAAGGGAGTTTTCGAATGAGTGTACATCATTGGCTGGGGATGAGGTACTGGAAATGCTTCATTTACATGAAGAGGAATTCCAGGTGCTTGCTGGACATGTCCTTATAAGGAGAGAAGTTTTACTTATAACCTGGCCACCAGGCTACATGACTACCTGAAGAGGTGGAGTTCGCAAAGCTATGTGTGTTGGATCATGCAGGCCTAGAGAAGGGAGGAAGCTGTCCTACTCCTGCTGGTCTCCAGACAAGATTTTTGGGGTTTAGACATGTCTTGACCTGAGTCTTCCTCAGAACCAGCTCTTCCTGTCACACATCTTTCCAGCCCACAGCTGTCATGTGGGTGCGGGAAATTGAACTTTGGTTCTCACAAAGAGCAGCTAGTGAACTTTTCATTCAACCCATCTCTTCAGCCCCCTTTAAACACCTTTTAGAATTAATTTTAAAGAGATTTATTTTGTTATTTTCTGTGTATGAATGCTTTCCTTGCATGTATTTACAAAGTGCACCAGATCTGAGTCTGGTTAGAAGACGTACAAGATCCCCTGAGACTGGAGTTAGAGATGTTGTCAGCTGCCATGTAGGGGCTATGAATTGAATGTTGATGTTATGTAAGAGCAACAAATGCTCTAAACCACTGAGGCAACTCTTCATCCCCCGTACGCCATTTAAATAAAATGTGATTACTTTACTTTCTCCTTCCTTTTCCTCCCTCCAGCCCCTCCTATGTCTACTCCTTTTAACCTCTACTATGTAAGTCCTTTTCAATTGGTGGCTTCTCTTGGATTATTACTGTTATACAAACATACACATAAATATGAGATACAACCTGGTGAGTCTGTTTGTGTGTGTGTGTGTGTGTTTTCTGGTGTGGAATTACTTATTTCCTGTTCTCTTGGATGTAGTTACCCTCCTTTCATTGGGTTTTTCCTTGTAGTGTTTTCTGTAGGGCTGGATTTGCGGATAGATATTGCTTAAATTTGGATTTGTCTTGAAATATCTTCTTTTCTCTATCCATGGTGATGGAGGGTTTTGCTGGGTAGGTTGGCATTGGTGGTTTTTTTAGAGGTTTCAAGATATCTCTCCAGGTCCCCCCTTTTTTAGATACTCTGTTGAGAAGTAGTGTGTAATTCTGATAGGTCTACCTTTGTGTGTTACCTAGCCTTTTTTCCTTGGTGCTTTTAATATTGCTTCTTTGTTCTGTACATTTTGTGTTTTAATTATTATGTGGTAGGAGAATTTTCTCTTCTTGTCCAGTCTAAGTGGTGTTCTATAAACTTCTTGTATGTTTATGGGCATTGCTTTCTTTAGGTTGGTAAAGTTTTCTTCTATAATTTTGTTGAAAATATTTTCTTGTCTTTGGAGCTGGGACTCTTTCTTCATCTTCTTCTATTCCTATTCTTTTTAGGTTAGGTTTTTTCATGATGTCCCTAAGTTCCTGGATGTTTTGTGTCAGGAATTTCTTTTTTAGACTTAACATTTTCTTTGACTATCAGTTTCTTGTATCGTCTACACCTGAGGTTCTCTCTTCCATGTCTTGTATTCTGTTGGTGATGCTTACATTCATTGTTCCTGTTCCCTTCCCTTGGTTTTCCATCTTTAGGATTCCCTCACTTTGTGCTTTCTTTATTGCTTCTATTTCTATTTTCAGGTCTTGGACTGTTTTATTTATCTCCTCACCTGTTGAAGAGATTTATTAATTTCCTCTTTAAAGGCCTCTATCTTTTTATAATATTGGATTTAAGGCGATTTTATGGCACTTCTGTTGTGTTAGGATATCTAGGGCTTGATACAGAAGGGTAGCTGTCCCCTGAAGGCACCAAATTGCCTTGACTTTTGTTGACTGTGTTCTTCTGAGGGTCTTTAGCCATTTGTATAACTTGAGTCCCTGGATGTTCCTGTTATTGTATGTAATGGGAGGGGTCCTAAGCTTGATGATTCTGGTGTGGCACACCTCTGATGCGTATCCTTAGGTTCTATGGTTCCAGATCACCAGGTGAAGCAGGTGAATAGAGAGGTGGTGGGATAGGTAAGGTCTTCCAGGGATAGTAGGCTGCTCAGACCAACTTGGGGTGCCCCAGAGGATTCAGTGGGCAGGAGAGGGAAGGGAATCTAACCAGTAAGGTTCTAGATTCTGTATGGTTCAGCAGGTCTGATGAAGTTGGGTGGAGAGGTGGCGGGACAATCCCACTTTTACTTTTATCTGATTTAGGTATTTAGTCTTCTGATAAGGTCCATCATCCACTTGGAGTTGAATTTTCTTCAGTGATACATATGGATGAACACTCATCTACATGCAGTTATCCACTTTGACAAGCACCATTTGTTAAAGATGCTGTATTTTCATCACTGAGTATTTTTGGCTTCTTTGTAAAAAATATCAGTCATGATCAGTTTTTACAAAGGTGACTTATAGTTGACTGAAGTCAACATTTTTGATACCTTTAATTTATATATTTTTAAGTATAAATCAAACCACTGTTCTAAATATTTTCCATGTCTTCAGTTGATTTTTCATCTATTCCAAATCCTTGTTACAATGAGAATTTCAAATTTTAATAAATTTATTAAAAAGATTATGCAAGAACCACTATTATTTTGGAGGTAGGATATTTAAGGTACTGAGGTTCTGGTTGGATCTAAACTTTCTGGGTTTCAATTTTTCATCCACAGCATGATCTTTGTTTTCATCAACTACAAACAATTCCATCTGGATCTCCTAGCAGCACTTTCTACCAGTTTGCTAACTGAGTTTTCCTCCTCCTGCCATGCACTCCATAAAATGCCTTTCACCTCTCTGACTTAGCTTATCATTTCTATCATTACTTTTTATGTATTTTTTTTTTTTACACAAAGGAAAGCTCCCGAAAACATTACGCCAAATAAAACAGTTTCAAGTATACTTTGAAATGACCTCATTTAAATATTCTCCTACTACAAGTATTTTGGCAACCTCAAAGGAAAGCTTTCTAGAAGTCAGGATACTGTGTAGTATTTCACCAAGGAGAATTAAGGGAAAAAACTGAAGGTTTAAAAAGTGAAATCTGCATAACTACAAATTTACTGAGCACCAGAAGAGCCAAACTAGCTCCACCTAGCTCCAAAGAGGTGTGAAGGTCACTTTTACCTCCTGCAGGAATATCACAAAATTAGTCTATGGCTTAGAAAGCAGTGGGGTTGTTGGGGAATATACAGCTGTCCATGACATAGCTATAAAATATCTTCATTTATCATTAACTTTAAAGTAGGAGAAAATATTAATGCAGTGATGATTGTCAGAGAGCAATTGGCAGAAGTAATAATCAGTTAGGTATCAGATACTTTCAATGAAGCAGTGAGGCACATTTTGCATGTCTGTCATTTACAATGAAACCACACACATTTTGCTAGTCTTTACTGTGTTTCACACTTGCGATGAAGGCAGGAGCTGTAAGGTAATTTGTTCTTCTTCGATCAGTCCCCTGAATAGAAGACCTCAGACCTCTTTTTCCTTGCACATCTTGTTTAAGGCAGAATGGGTTCACGAACTTCACTTCTGAAGCATTCATTTCTCTTCCCAGTCACCAGGACTCATATTTGTTCTCAAGTTTGTGTTTTGTGAGAGGTTTGTTTTGACACTGGCAAGTGGTACCTAATATGCAAAGTTTTACCAGGAGAACATTACTCCTATGCAGAACCATGAGAAATCTCACCCTAAAGTAAGACTCCTTGAAAATTGTAGCAATTTCTACCTTATTCCTGTCTGAAAGAGCCTAAAAATAGAGGCCTCAAAGCAAAAGCGACAAAGGCTTGATTCTATGAAACTGTCATACGCATTTATTCACACAAACTTCAACTTCCCACTTACTTAGGATAGCACAGGTGTCAAGGAACAAAACCCTTTGTCTTTCCACCCCCTTTAAATATACTCTGCTTGTCTAATGAAAACCATCAATAGAGTATGATATTTCCCATGTTGCAGCAGCACCATATTCTGTAATAAAAATTGGGAAGGATAGCTGGCATCATGGTGTTCTTTTTTGTATTTTCTACATACTACTTACACACAAACCCTCATTTATTCTAAGTAGATATCAGAACCCAGAAGGGACGTGTAAGTTTGATGTGGAGCAAATGAAGTTGAAATTGGGTTTACCCTCTGTTGTGCACAACTGGGTGAGAGCTGTACAGTTGGGTAGGAACACAGGCTTCAACAGTAAGCCTGCTCCCTCCTGGTGATGTCTGTTCAGATGTAGTGGTGCATTTATTCTTGTCCTTCATGGCTCATGCTCTGCTGAATTCATCCAGCGAAGCAACACTCCTGTATCTGTTTAGAGTCAAATTTGGTTGACTTTGAATGTTGGATTTTATTTTTAAGTTGGCCACTAGAGGGCATTGCTTTATTTCAATAAAGGGACATAAAATAAATCCAAATGACTGTCTTTCTAATTTTAGGAAGGTATCTGTCTAGTATAAAGGAAAACTTAGTCGTACAGTATTCCAATTGTAATCTTAGTTCTTCTCAGTTGTCTCACTGTTTTTCCTGATTTTCTCTCTTTTTTCTTCTCAGACAGGGTCTCACTGTACAGCCCAAGCTAGACTGGATCTGACTATGTATCTCAGGGTGGCCTCAAACTCACGACTTTCCTGCCTCAGCCTACCAAGTCCTACAGTTACAGATGTTCACCTGTTCATGCTTTAGTCTGCTGCCTTCTTTTGATTTTAGCAATCCTCTTCTTCAGGCCTTCCTTTTAAATATATGCCATTGTTTATACCATATGATATGAATTTAACAAAATGGTTATAAATGTTTAGTTTTTATTAGTATTTTTCACAAAACAAAAGCATGAAGCTGAGATGGGGACTTGGTGGGAGGGAGGGAGGGAGGGAAGAAGGAAGGAGGCTGAGGGCCTAGAAGGTGTATAAGGGAAGGAAGAGATGAGTGTGCCCAGAATGCATGATACCCATGCACGAAATCGTAAAAGAATAATCTTACAGTAAGAAAAAAACAACCATAAATTGTTATCTTCTGTTACAACAAATGTATACACATACCCATGTATTTTCATATATATATGCTGTGCATATAGAAATGCTGGGGGGAAATATTGAGGCTTATAAATGCAACACAGCTTGGATCTTACTAATATGAAGCAGTGATGACTGTCACGCTGATAAATGAGTGGTGGGTTGATCTTGCTTCCTTCTAGCTTACGCCACACCATACTTTTATCTTATAAACTTCAGTATTATAACTGGTAGTCAACTACCTTTGTTGTTCAGCCAACCAAGAAACAAATGAGGCTAAGAGTATGAGACCGAGAGTCTAAAGACAGCCTCTCCACATGATTTCTGTACCCAGGGTTCCTCAATGCCTGTTAATGAAAGGAAGACACTCATACTTTGGTGAACTCCAAGGAAGAAAGAAAGAATGATGATATATTAATTAACCCAGTCATATTATTGACTTTTCCAATGACAAAAAACAGGCCCAGGTGTTAGCATGGTCAGCTACAACCATGGCATTGAAACAAGGGCTGGATAGAAAATACTGTAACAATAACCAAGACCCTGAAGTCACTTTCTGGGGTAATATATCTCTCGTGTTCTGCTCAGGCACATCTCTGGCCACTAAGTGAATTAGTTCATCCATGCATAATATAGTACCTGTTGTGCATTTCTATCTATTATATCTGGCAATGTACTAACTGGGTCTCTGCCTGCAAATGGAAAATCAATACATTCCAGATTTAAAAACATGAGAGTAGAACATTGGATTGCAGAACCCAACTTTATTTCTCAGGCCAATTTGAAATAAGTCATATGAGTGTTTCCAACTTGTTCAAATGGAGGATAGCATTACTTAATTCATTTTTATTAAAAATAACTTTGTTCATAGTATGTGCCATTGTATGTCAAATCGCATCTTGGCATATTAAACTGAGGGTATTATTCACTAACTACTCAGGTGGAAAGAAAATAAGTTAATTTTACCTTTTGTATTCTAAAATATTTTATTCATCAACTACTTTCTTTTTTTGAATTGTATTTTATTTTATTTTTTTAATTAGATATTTTCTTTATTTACATGTCATATGATTTCTTCTTTCCCACTTTCCCCTCCAAACAAACAAACAATCAAACAAAAACAAGAACAAACCCCTGTTGCCTCCCTCCTCCCCATGCTTTCCACTCCACCATCTCCCACTTATTGGCCCTGGCATTCCCCTGCACTGGGGCACAGAATCTTCACAGGTCCAAGGGCCTCTCCTCCCATTGATGTTCGACTTTGCAATCCTCTACTATACACATGCTGCCAGAACAATCAGCCCCACCATGTATAGTCCTTGGTTGGTGATTGAGTCCCTGGGAACTCTGAGGGTACTAGTTAGTTCATATTGCATCAACTACTTTCAATACTAGCAGAAGAAGGTCACTTCTAAAGATGACCTTGCTGGTTTCATCAGATCAAAACAACTGTCTTCTTTATTTAAAGAAAATTTAATTCTCTTAGATTCTTATCAACCCTCTAGCTGATACAAAGCTGAATTCCCCAATGTGATTCATTTGCTGGCTCCATTCATTCTGGGTTGTGTTAGTAATAAGGCAGACATACTTAATACTGGGCATTGGCAGTATTTTTTCCCCATGTCTACACAAACCTTAGGGTCTTTCATCATTATTTACCACTCACCTAGCCTGACTCTAGGAGAATTTTAGGTTAGTGTGACTGTTGGTCTAAGTGTCATCTTGTGGAGATTTTTATTCGGTCACATCCATCATCTTTAGCTCTTTGTATATGATCAGTGATGACTTGGCTTCACTGCTACTTGAACCTTTCAGTCTGGTTTAGTGGAACATTATTTAAAAATGCTTGAAGCTCTCTGTCAGGTGTAGGGATGGTGAAGACCTCAGGAATTTTGCAGGCAAATGGACGGAACTTAAGAATATTATCCCGAGTGAAGTAACCCAGACCCTAATGGACATACATGGAATGTATTTACTTATAAGTGGATATTGATCATAAAGTACGGGATATACATGATACACTCCATAGATCCAAAGAAGCTAAACAAGAGGGAAGCTCAAGTGAGGATGCTTGAATCTCACTTAGAAGAGGGAATAAAATAGTCATAGAAGGCATATGGAGGGAGGGGACCGAGTGAGGGATGGGACAGGGAGAGAGTGGGGTAGGGTTTGTGATCAGGTATGAGGAGGACCAGAGTGTGAGGAGAATGAATGAGAATCTGCAGCATGGGGGTGGGGTAGGGAGCATCTGGAGTACATGCCAGAGACCTGGGATGCTCCAAGGAATCAACGCGGGGTGGGTGAATTTAGCTGAGAATCATAGTAGTGGGGGTATGGAATCTGTAGAGGGCCATCTCCTGTAGTCAGGCAGGAATCCCAGTGGAGTGATAGGAACACCAACACACCCACACAATTTTCAATCTAGTATTTATCCTGTTTGTAGGAAATGCAGGGATGGAGCAGAGACTGAGGGAATGGCCAAGCAATAACTGGACCAATTTGAGTATTATCCCATGGGCAGCACTAATCCCTGCTCTCTTGTGCTTGCAGACAGGAGCCTAGCACAACTTTCCCTTGAGAAGCTTCACCCAGCAGCTGACTGAAACAGATGCAGAGACACACACCCAAACATTGGATAGAGCTAGGGGACTCTTATGGAAGAGTTGGGGGAAGAATTGAGGGCCCCAAGGGGATGGGAACATCATAGGAAGATCAGCAAAGTCAACTTTGCTGGACCCTTGGGACCTCTCAGAGACTGACTGAACCACCAACCAAAGAGCATACAATGGTTAGACCTACCCCCTTATATATTAGATGTACAGCTTGCCCTTCATATGAGTCCCCTTGATACCTGGAGGAGGGGCTAAAGCTGTTACTTGTCTGTGAAATATGTTACACTAACTACTAACTGGATTGTCTCATCTGTACTCAGTGGGAGAGGATGCACCTAGCCCTGCAGAGACTTGATGTGCCAGGGGATACCTAGGGGGCCTCCACCCTCTCAGATGGGAAGGGGACAAGGCTTGGGGGAATGACTGTGTGAAGGGGACATCTGGGGGTGGGAGCAGTGATCAGGATGTAAAGTGAATAAAAATAAATGATAAATAAAAAATGTTTGAAGCATTAACAAATATGTTTATGGGCCAGCAAGATGGCTTATATTAGTGATTCTCAATCTTCCTAATATTGTGACCTTTTAATACAGTTCCTCATGCTGTGATGACCATAACATTACTTTTGTTGCTACTTTATAACAGTAATGTTGTGATGATTGCAAACTGTAATATAAATATCTGATATACAGGATATCTAATATGCAACCCCAAAGGGGTTGTGGTCCACAGGTTGAGAACAGGTAAAGTAACTTGCTCTACGCACCATGAGCTGGGTTCTTGGATTTTTAAAAAGTACGTTTATGTATGTTTGTATGTATGTGTGTGTGTGTGTGTGTGTGTGTGTGTGTGTGTGTGACAGAGAGAGAGAGAGAGAGAGAGAGAGAGAGAGAGAGAGAGAGAGAGGAGAGAGAGGTTCAAGAACAACTTATGAGAGTCAGTTTTCTCCTTCTAGCTTGTGGGTTCCCAGGGACAGACCTTGGGTCATCAGGCTTGGCTACAAGGATTTTTACCTGCAGGCTCATCCCGTTAGCCTGGTTAAATCATTTCATAAGACCCATAAGCTGAATGTTTCCATAGGGCAAACAGTTGTATCATATGTCAGAGAGCAGTCCACTGAAGTAACTATTTAATAACATTAGCATTTCCTACTGCTTCATGTCTTGTGTGAAAGAGTTCACAGTTAGGGCCCAGAGAAGCACTGTGGTCACAAATAAGCAACTCTACAATAGGTAGAGAAGTAGTCACTCCACTGTGACTGTCCTGGCTGGTGTCTCTCTCTTTAGCTCTGAAACCTAGTTCCCAAATCAATTTGCCAATTAGGCTTTAGAGAAATGAAGGGCTGCAGGGCTGGTCTAATTTCTCAATTACTTTTTGCCTTAACTAAAGGGTAGACACTCATCAATATTAGTGGACTCTGAAATCATTGCATACCATGTCCTATCTTCTGCCTGTCAGTGGTTTTATCATCTATCTAATTACCTAATTTTATAACACTTACGGCACATTTAACTTTAACAGAAGATGCACATGCCTGAAAAGAATATTATTTTCATTATAGCCAGTTAGAGATGATAACTAAATAAATAAGGATTTTTAATGGAGCACAATTTCCTTAATCAAATCTACTCCCCCAAATATTTTGTCTGTAATGTCAAGATAAGACTCCAAAGGCAGTAATTGGTCACAGATTAGGTCCTATTTTTCTTTCTCTTGAACTTATCTTTATGGTCAGCTCATGGTTGCTCATGATATTATGCAGATTTTGATATGAGAAATGCAAGACTTTGAGATGCATCTTCTGTCCTCATTTCTTAATTCCATCACTGAGTGCTTTCTCGGACAGGGCCATTGCCATTGGTAGGGGGCACAAAAGTAGGAAAAGAACTAAAAAAATTATAAATATTTCCATGTCCAAAAGCGTGTGTCCCTGCTTGCCTGGGAACTATGACTAGTACGAATGACTGACTGGTCACTGTACTGTTCCAGTATGATCTGTTAGGCTTTTGATGTGCTTTAGAAAGAATTTCTGTATGGGGGCAATGCTGAACTGCCAGACATAAGTAATGGCATTTTTTTTGTTTGTGTAAATACTTTATTTTTCAAGGTTCACCCAAATGCTTTTCTTAGGTGCTTTCATGGCTGTGTATGAAACAACTGCCCAGTATGAGTTCTACTGTCACCCTTTGAGTAGCCTGAGAGTCAGCCAGGTTAAATGATATGCTCACAGCCATCAAAAGGTGATGAAAACTGTCCCTTTCCCTTACTGGAATTCCTTCCTTCCTCAGTGGCCATTTTCCACATACCTCCTCATGTCAAGATACAGATTTTCAGAATGTGTTACATTGATTTTTCTCCCCTACCCTTTGAGGGAGGTATTGTTTTATTTTGTTAACTCTAGTGTTCTAACAGTCCTTGCAATGTTACAAGTTCATAGAGCAGAGTTTATAACTGGCAGCTTAGCACGGCTGTTCAAATGCCTAGTTCACAAGTTTAACTCTTTCTCTCCTTTGAGATCAATCTCTTATTATTAAACATTTGCATTCATCACTACCACTCAACAAGTCTTAAACTCAATTCGACACACCCCTACTTTGTTCTCAGTCGTTAGAAGACCCATGGATGATTCTGTGCATTAAGAAGTGCTAGAGATAAATTATACACTCAGAATGCACCAGTGACACACTGTCCTTGTCAAAGACTATTAGATTTACATATATAATAGAGATATTTTGGCTATATGCCAAAGGGTATATGATAAAAGGTTTTTTTTTTTTTTTTTTAGGATTTTAGGTATCAATGAAATTTTTTTTAAACGTAAAAATCCTTTCTCATTTGCTTCTGTGTTTGATTGTTAAGTGACAGAATACCTCTCAGTGACACAGGATGATGTCCTTTGTTAAGGGGAAGACCTGTAATTGAAGTGCCGTAAGATTGATTGATATAACTTAGCATTATGACCATTAACATGGTAACAGAAAAACTTGAATTTGAATTTTCCTTGTGATCCAAAATAAGTTACCTGAGTTCTTAAAATTCTAAGGTTGTTTTAAAGTTGTATCTGCCATGGTGATTTGTTATGTGATAATGATGCTTAGATTTTTTTTCTGACATATTTGGCAACTACATGATTTTTATTTTTGAAATGAATAAAATTGTCAATATAAATCATAACCAAGAAGCACATGTTTTTGAAAAAAGATCAAAGTCTCTAAAATAAGCAAACTATACATCATCTGTTTCTAATTACCTTATTTTTTTTTAGAAATATGTGTTTTTTGCTTAGTCAGATAAACTTTGTACCTTGAGCAGCAGGGTTAGACATGGAAAGATTTACTGGGTTGGCATTTGGCCATTTATATACAGACATAACTGAATGAGCTAAAATTGACTTAATCTGTAAAGAATCACTGATAACAAGAGCCATATGCTTTTAGAACTTGAAGAAACTGTCCTCACTTGAAACTGATTTCCAAGAGTAGAAAACAGAGGGCTCATATGTGGGCAGCTGTTCTTCTTCAACTGTAGGCTTTGGATGCCCGTTGTGGCGTGCTACTGACACTATTACACACAGACGTGCTTAGGGTCATCTCCAATTCTCCTGGCATCATCTACTAAGTCTAGGTACCATGATTTCCAGCTGAACAGGACATCTTAAATAGGAATGGCAGAAGCAACACAGTCATTTCAGCCATCTTCCAAACAGTTTCTTCGAAAGTTGCAGATTATAATAGTAGAAATAGCCATTCCTCAAACAATTAATGTCAGACCACACAAAGTTAATTGCAGTCAAAGCTTTTGAGAAATTCTCACTCATTTCTCTGGGTACGCTCTTGATTGCACACAGACTCATACCATTCTGTCTTCCTTGCCACGTTGGCTAATGACCATGATACTGAAGACTGTGGCTTCTGGTCTGAACTCAGATCTTCTTCCTCTTTGAGAATTATGTTATTTTACTCCATTCCACATTTATGGTAGATCATTTTCTCTTTAAAGTGCATGAAGCTCTTATGACTCCTCTGATCCATGACAGTGGATTTTTCAATAATCTCTGGTTCCAATTTCAAGCATTCTGGTCAATTTGCTTATTAATTTCAGTCATAGTCTTAGGATCACAACTTGTATATATCCTGTTCAAACTTCTACAAGTGTTCATGAGATAAATACGGTGGTTCCTTAACATCAAATGTAAATGGGAGTTTACGAATCAGTGCTTATTAAACTAAACAGTGCCTCCTGGATGTCACTACACCCGTGAAATAGGTACGCCCAGTGGAATTAAGGTCAAGCAGAAAGTCAAATAGGGATACTTTAACTACAGTCCACTATGGAGTAGTAATCCATTAACTATTAATTTAGAGAATATTTCAATGTAGGTTATCAAGCTTTTCAGCTTTCTACTATTATCCGAGCCTCTGTTTACCCAGATAGCCCACACTAAAATAGTGTAAATGACAAGAAAAAATTCAGACAAGAATGGTTCACTCTATTATTTTTACAATATTTTAAGGAGGATTTGTCTTCAGGTAAAACTGGACTTGAGGGTAAGTGAGCTTTCTTTCTTATTGTAATCATTTGTGTTTGTCTTCAGTGTCTAGTAACACATAGCCAATAGCCTATGGTATCCTGCCAGCCTAAATATGTCAGTAATTACTGAGTCCTGTATATAATTAGATTCATTTTTATGTAAGTTGATTAAAGTTCTTTCCCAGCTCCATTACAACGAAGACTCTGAAGCATCTCTCCCAGAAGCCACTGGTAAAACATCACATGCCCCAAGGGCCTTTCTGCCCTCGTTTAGTACTAAAAAGTGTTTCAGGGTTCATTATTGCCTTAAATATTGCTTTGATAATAGATAAATATGTTTGCACTTTATATTATCTAGTCTGAGTTAACACCAATCTTCATATTTTATTGGTGAAGATGCTATGTTTTGGAAAGGATGTAGTGTGTTTTTATTAGTTATTTTCTTTATTTACATGTCATATGATATCTCCTTTTCCAGTTTCCCACCCGAAAAAAAAAAAGAAAAAAAAACGAAAACCCCGAAAACCACAACAATAACAACAACAAAAACCCTGTTCCCTCCCTCCTCCCCCTACTCAACAACCCACCCTCTCCTGCTTCCTGGCCTTGGCATTCCCCTACATTGGGACATAGAACTTTTACTGGGCCAAGGGCCTCTCCTTCCATTGATGACCAACTAGGCCATCCTCTGCTACATATGCAGCTGGAGCCATGAGTCCCACCACGTGTACTCTTTGGTTGGTGGTTTAGTCCCTGGGAGCTCTGAGGGTACTAGTTAGTTCATATTGTTGTTTGTCCTAAGGGGCTGCAGACCCTTCAGCTCCTTGGGTCCTTTCTCTAGCTCCTTCACTGGGGACCCTGTGCTCAGTCCAGTGGATGGCTGTGAGCCTCTACTTCTGTATTAGTCAGGTACTGTTAGAACCTCTCAGGAGAAAGCTATATCAGGCACCTGTCAGCCAGCACTTACAGGCATCCACAATAGTGTCTGGATTTGATGATTGAATATGGAAAGGATTCCCAGGTGGAACAGTCTCTGGATTGTCCTTCCTTCAGTCTCTGCTCCATAGTTAGTCTCTGCAACTCCTTCCATGGGTATTTTGTTCTCCCTTTTAAGAAGGAATGAAGTATCCACACTTTGGTTTTCCCTCTTCTTGAGTTTCCTGTGGTTTGTGGATTGTACTTTGTGTATTCTGATCTTCTGGGCTAATATCCACTTATCAGAGAGTGCATACCATGTGTGTTCTTTTGTGATTGGGTTACCTCACTCAGGATGATATTCTCTAGATCCATCCATTTCCCTAAGAATTTCATAAATTTATTGTTTTATTTATTTATTTATTTATTTATTTATTTTTTATTAGATGTTTTCTAAATGTGGTACATCTACACAATGGAGTACTGCTCAGCTATTAAAATTCATTGTTCTTAATAGCTGAGAAGTACTCCATTGTGTAGATGTACCACATTTTCTGTATCCATTCCTCTGTTGATGGACATCTAGGTTGTTTCCAGTTTCTGGCTATTATAAATAAGGCTGCTATGAATGTAGTGGAGCATGTGTCCTTATTACATGTTGGAGAATCTTTTGGATATATGTCCAGGAGTATTATAGCTGAATCCTCTGGTAGTACTATGTCCAGTTTCCAGAGGAACCACCAAACTGATTTCCAGAGTGGTTGTACCAGCTTGCAATCCCACCAGCAATGGAGTGTTCCTCTTTCTCCACAACCTCACCAGCATCTGCTGTCACCTGAGTTTTTTTTTAAACTTTTATTGCATTATGATGAGAAAAGTTACACGATTTCAATTTATCTGAATTTGTTAACATTTAAGAACATATTTTAAGTAAACAGAATTAAATCACATTCTTGTTTCCCTTTTGTACCCCAACTTCTCCCAGAGAACCCTTCAATACTTAAAATATCTTTTTTGTCATATTCTTTAAAATTCATAAAATATTGTAACAATAAAAATGAGTATTATAAATTTGTTTGATATAAAACAACAATCAATTTAACAGTCTTTATGTAGATGCTTGTCTACAGCAATAGTGAAAATACATTTTTCTCAATATAAATTTTAAATAACTCCAAACATATTAACTGAATACTTCAAAATAATGCATCACTACTAGTATTTTCTTAAATGAACATAAATATATAAAGTCTTTTTGTTTGTTTTGTATTTAGTAGAGTTTATAATCTTGGCTCTTACTGTGTTACAAGCCCAAAATAAGAACAATTTTTAGACATTGTATTTGTCACCTGAGTTTTTTATCCTAGTCATTCTGACTGGTGTGAGTTGGGATCTCAGAGTTGTTTTGATTTGCATTTCCCTGATGACTAAGGATGTTGAACATTTCTTTAGGGGCTTCTCAGCCATTCAATATTCATCAGTTGAGAATTCTTTGTTTAGCTCTGTACCCCTTTTTTAATAGGGTTATTTGGCTCTCTGAAGTCTAACTTCTTGTGTTCTTTGTATATATTGGATAGTAGCCCTAGGATGTAGTGTTTTAATAGCTCAAGCTAAAAATGTTTGAAAATGTATTAGGTGAGTCCTTAGTATCTCCATCTGGAGGAAGGCTGTGATTATTGCTTGGGTGCACTGACACTTGGGGTTCCTCCTTCCTTCCTTCCCATCTATCTATCTATCTATCTATCTATCTATCTATCTATCTATCTATCTATCTATCTCTCTATCTATCCATCTATCCATCTATCTATCCATTTTATATCTTGTCTGTAGCTCCCCTCCCTTTCCTCCCAGTCCCACCCTCCCACCCTCCTTCTGCACTTGCGAGGCTGTTCAGCTATAATTTTCATGTTAGCCCAGCTTGGAAAGGCATTCAACAGCCCGTGCATGTTCCTCATAAGGGTTTTACTGGCAGAAAACAACAAGACAGAAAGTCTACTTTGTTTTTACTCCTTATAAGTTTTACTTGCTAAGAAAAATTTATCATCACAAACATTTCTAATGCTTTCCCCTAGAAGATGCAATATTTGCTCAGAGCTTTTTGATATCCCAGTTGCATTAAATTTTGGAAATCTGTGCCTGCCTCTTTTGGAAGCATTCTCTTTTTCCTATATTAAGTAGGCAGTTGTACTTGAATTTTTTTCTTTTAAGGCAAGGAAAAGAATGGGTGTTCAGTCAGCTGTTGAAATTCAGTGACAGAGTACCACTTACTTAAGTTGAGTTTAAGAAGCTATTTTATAGCTGGGCCAGAGATGATTTTAAAGCTTATGTCAGATGCTGACTTCAGATTGCAATCTGTAATAATGCTGTTGATAGTTAAAGCAAGGGTCAAGTCTGCGATGGGAAGAAATTTAGATTCAGGTTTCCTTTGGGGTTGATGCAAGATTTGGCATGGGAGACACTCATGTCTTATTGGGGAGAGTAGATTCATGCTTGTCAACAAATGCCTTGTCTGTAAAAGACCATGGAGTTGAGAAATAGTCTCTGAAAAGGCGCAGGGCTACTACAGAGGAATGAGCAGTGTTCTTTACTGCTTTTGTTTAGCCAGGTTTATACTTTGACAAGCATTTGGTGAGTTCTACATTGGCATAGACTAAACAAACTTATGACGATGAAAATGAAACATTGGAAGAAGGAAGCTAAAGATAGAATTACCTCAGATTAACGATTTACAAGGAACAAAACTCAGTTCACTGGGATTACTGTTTCTTTTCCCTTGAATTTTATTTTTTAATTACTGAAGGTATAGAAGGTATAGAATATCCCAGTGTCATTTCTTTTTAAAAATTAGGAATTAAGTGCAAATTATGAAAAATACAATTATTTGACACAGGGAATCAAACATTCATGATGCTTGCAACAAATGATATTTACATGCTACATTTAGGTGTAATAGTTAAGTTTTTACAGGATTTCACTACCATACTAGCCTGAGAACTAGTAATAGCCAAATATTTTAATGTCTGGGATGATAGTTAAAATAACAAAGCTGTTATAATTTTGAATACAACAAATATTGCCTCAAAAGTCTGTATCAAGAGCTAGGGATATGGTTAAGTCATAGATTACAAAAAAATCAAATTAATAAAGGAAAAGTGCAGGTTTTGAATATAATAGTATCTAGTAAAGTTTGGGTTAGGGATGGGGTTGTTTTTTTAACACACATTTAAAAATGGGTGAATTTGATATCTAACTGGTCAACACAAAGTTGTCGAACAGGCTGGAAATTTGCAAAGATACATGCAGACTCACATGAAGGACCCCAAAGTCACACTGTTACACCAATAACTTTCATGTTGGTCATAGACCTATGGTGTCCCTACTTGGTGGCTGTTTGTCTTGTTCAGGTCACTTCTCTGACATATGCCCAGTAAAAATCAATTCAATCGATCCTCCTTTAATCTTTCCGTGGAAGCATTCTGTTCTAAATTGTAGTTCTTTATGTGTACCAGTCTGTTTCCTTGATAGATGCTAAGTTCTAAAGGCAGGAAGTATTACTCCAATTTGCATCACATAACTAGGATATGCCTTCTGTCTAATGGGCTCTAGATAAACATTTGTTGAATGAATGAAAATAAAGGAAAATGACACAACTAATCAACTTCATGGAAATTCCATTAATATCGCACAAGGCCCGGATGGGAAATAATTCTCTTGTCATCTGCTTATGATATTTAGTGTGCCACTAGGTATAGATGGTATTATACTGAGTTACTGAGTTCAACTAGAATATTAATTCCATTCTAATTTTGTAAAATGCGTCCAAGAGATGTCTTAACTCCTAATTGGAATTGGATTACTCTAGCATTTTATTAAGAAGTATGTTGGACTCACATCTCCATTTATAGGGTAGAGCTTCATTTTCTGAGAAGTAGACTTGTTCAGTGGGCTCCCACTCCCTGGAGAGACGGTGCACCAAGGTGGTTGTACCTGGCATGGATGGAGGACACTTTAGAAATGAAGGTTTTACAAGGGCAGCATGAAGGGAGATGCCAGAAATTTTCAGAGCAATAAGTTCTGAAAAGTTGGAAGGTAGTTCTCCTGTTGTATAATACAGCCTTGAAGCTTGGTGGACTTTACACTGAAATTGATAGTCAAGTAAATTTTGTAATTTGAAAAGAAAAAAGAAAAAACAACTACCACTATGGGCGGGAACTTTCATTTAGAGACAATTGAATGAGTTCTTAGTCAGGTGGGTAAGTTCATCTCTTGTTTTAAGCACAAAGGAGAACTTGAAAAGGAAAAAGTAATTTAATTTATATTTCTTCCCACCAAAACATTTCTATATCACTAATTCTGCTGCGTCCTCTTTCTGTCACCTCCAGCATGACAGGAAAGCTCTAGAAGGCAGAATGCAATTACTTCCTCAGATCCCTCAGCTTTTACCTCCCCTGAACTTCACTCCTGGCTGGCATGGAAAACTACAGGTCACTTGAAGCTCTGCTTTGTCATCCTGAGTTATGTTTTACTGTTTGTTCTTCTGGCAAACTCTGGGATGTAAGAGGAGCTAACACTGACGAAGTGGCTGTGAATCAGAGTCTGACCTAATACAGTACCTATTGGGAACTCTCCCAACACTGCCAGTCACCCAGTCACCCTACCCACAGCAGAGCTAGGGTTTGTCCCCTGCCATCTGGCTATGGGTCCAGAGTAGACGGCCCATGAATGAGCTGCCTTTATGTGATTTAAGGAACCCCACCACTCCCTCCAACCCCCTTCTCCTGCTTACAGCCTGAGTCGAGGCTCCACCTCTGCAGCTTCTTGCCATCCTTTTTGTTTATTTCTCATCTCAGACTCAGTGAGGATCCATTAGCCATCCAGTTTTGGGTATATTCATTCATTATTGCTCTGCTTATCAACCTTTGAGTGTTTTTATCTTGTCACTCTCCAGATCCAGGTGAAGAAAGTTTCTTCAGTTTTGACGTCGGCTTCTCCCTTGCCCCTTTACGTTTCTTCTATGTGTACCTATTTAAAAGTTGCTCAACAGCAGCTCTGCCTTGATTTTCCATCCTGCAGGTGTCTATTTCTTACAAATTCCTCCCTTGCATGAGAACTCATACTTAGATACTGGGATCTTTCTGGGAAGGTCTGTGGGGCAGTGGGCTGTGCCAACAGACAGAAAACTTGGTAAGGTCGAGTGGATTCAGAAACCCCAGCAATTCTCATAAGTGAGAATGGTAGGCATTCAAATCTACTCCCAACCAGGTTCCTGTCCTGGAAAAGGTGACCATGACACCCCATGATGAGGACTGTGACAATCAGTCACATATGGGCAACACCTGAAACCCCTCCACAGGCTAATGAGGCATCCCTAACATCTCAGACCAAGCCAATAGAAAGCCCCTGCCTTTAGACCCTCAACCCACCCCAAAATGTATATAAGGCCCTATCCATAAAGAATAGAGTGCATGAGTTTTTCAATAAAGATCTTCTGAGAGTGCCTGTTTAATTGAGCTGTAACTCCCTAAGGGAAGAATATTCTCTCCTGAAGCTTTTGTTAATGGGAGCTGCTTGAGTCTACCTAAGCCACTTCCTGCTTGGTGGCCCTGACCTTGGCTCCTTATTGCCTGTTGTTTCCTGGCACCTGCCTCTGACTTGCTCAGGCTTCTCAATGGAGAGCTGCAACTCTTTGGCTAATAAGGCCATGCCAGAGCCCCAAAGAGCCCCCTTAGATAGTGCCTAGCACAAAGACCAGCAAAGTCACTAAGCCTCAATTGCCCAGAGCATGGCTCACTACCAAGGCCACACAACTGACCTATGTTGATCACAGCCTGCTTACAACCCATCTACTTGCAGGGACTGAAAAGTTTCTCTACTCCATTAGAAGTTGGGGAGACGTACCCCCATAGTTATGTGGTAGACTATTCAGTGGGGTGCCACCTAGGAGTTCAGAAGTAGGTTCATTTTCTCTATCAATTAAAGAATTAAAGGGTGGAAAGAAGTGTTTCTGGAAATCTTGGGAGGAGTCACAGCAGAGCCATTTCATGACATCTGGGAAACTAGGTCTCCTTTTGGGGTTCTTAGTCTCATTAACAAAAGAGTTTAAGAACAGACACAAAACAGAAGCTCAAGGACAAAGAACAGAGTCAAATGGAAGCGTGGGGACAATTTATTAGAATTTAAAAGTAAAACCCCAAGGCATAGAAAGCTGTAATTCTCTAAGCTGCCTGGAAGGGAGGAGGAAAATGGAGAAGAGAAGGAACAGGTTCCATGCTGTTTGAGATAAAGCCGCTTGGAGGTCAGCCACTTGGCAGCAGGCAGTCGTTTGATAGGAAGGAGAACTGTTGAAAAAGAGTTCATTTGAGAGTTGAAGAGCATTCCTAGACTCTGGAATCATCCAAAAAGAAAAAAAAAACAAGAGTAGAAAAAAATTAATTATACCCTTTGAGTCAGGTCTAATAAAGGTGACCAGTCCCAGTTGAACTTCACAGAGGCTTGTAGGGACAGCACAAGGAGGCAGGAATCCTGGGCCTGAAAGATGTATTATCTTAAGGTGAACTTACTTTTGTAGGGG
The DNA here is from genome assembly GCF_008632895.1 of Mastomys coucha. Lineage (NCBI taxonomy): Eukaryota > Metazoa > Chordata > Mammalia > Rodentia > Muridae > Mastomys > Mastomys coucha. The sequence continues at coordinate 77,132,947 of NW_022196906.1, read as the reverse complement.
TGGCTCCTTAACCAAATACCTGACTGCTGCACTGGATTAACCCCTAGGGAAGGAGAGATAGGTACATGTCTATAGGCACATGCTGGTTGTGACAAAGTTAGTGTGCCACCCCACACTATGTTAGAAGAGGATGGTCATCTTGGATTCTCCATAAGGTTCCTCTCCTGTCATATGACTTGGTCTTGATTTCATGTTATATAACTCATCACAAGGATCATGCACCCATACTTCAGCAAAGAGGCATACCATCCCAACTCACACAGGAGAGGTAGCCATATCAGGACTGCCATCAGGGATATGCCACCGTTACTCAGACCAGTTTCAGTTGTATATCTTGTCACTTATTGCATGGGCCATGGAGCTTCTCTCACCCATTCATCCTCAGTTCTTCTAATATCGTTTTAGGAACCAAGTGGCATTTTACTGGAAAGATGTAAAGAAACATCTTATGATTTCAGACAAGCCATTAACTGTAGACTAAAGAAGCAATTTCACCCAAGTCCAGTTTAGCAAACCAGTAAGTTCCTTACAAGAACATGGGTAAGAGACTACTCGCAGGAGGATGGAGGGCTTAAAGCGACATCACAGACAAGCTTATCCCATCCTGTACAATGACACATGGAATCTAAATCCTTGGAGAGTCCTGAACAACTTGTTGGTGCCTCAGATAGCTAGAGCATCTCCTTTCTCCAGGAACTATCTACTGTTTTCATAGATCTGGGAGGGGCCTTGTGAATCCTGCAACTTTCTGAGTTTGGTAAATTTCATTAGCTTCCTCAGTCTTATGAAGCTGCTTGTAGCCTGGAGGAGGCAAAGTTTCAAGCTGGTGGACACAGAATAAAACAGCAAGGCTCCTCCAGTGTTTCGTTCCTTGTATTTTTCCACTGTTTTATTATCCCAGATTCTAGCACTTTCTAGTTTGATTTCTTCAGCAAATGTATGTTTATCTTTCTGGAATGAAGGGCAGTGTGGCAGCTGCTCAGCTGGTGTAGACAGAGCTAGAGCTAGGCATTCAACCTTCACCCAGTCTGGTTGAGAGTTGTTCAGCCTGGATTCATGCTCTACCGCTTTAGTTTTTCTCATCTGGCTCCCAGTTTCTGTGCCAGCATCAACTTGCCTTTGCTGCTTTTCCTTTTTTGCAGGAAGATTGGTTTCCATTATTCTTACCTGAGATAGTCATGATCTGCCCATCTGCTCTAATTCCTCCAAAGTTTCATTGACATTTCCCACACACAGTTATTCATCCCAGCTTCTTGCCTCTTTATCTTATGGGTTTGCTACTTTAAATATTTGTGAAATTTTGGGGTTGTTTTGAGGGCATTTAGGGATAAATGTGTATGTTAAATCTGTCTCATATAACTGTAGTTTGTTACTTTTAGAAGTTAAAAGCCCCACATATTCTTTCTATTTTGAAATAAAGAATTGAACCTTTCAAATTTTTATAATCTTTTGTTCTTTCAGGTTTAGGAAGAAAGATTCTTTCCCTTCAGTGTTGATGTCTGAAGTTTAAAAGAACATATATCAAGAAATTACTTCTCATTTGTCCCTACTGCTGAGAGCATGGCACCAAAGAGCCATTAGGCTTAGCTTCTCTACCTCTGTACACTGCTAGCATGCTTCCTTCTTCCCATTTCCCCTCTTAGCCGCCTTAATCTCCTACACCTTCATGTCACCTGTGCATACATGATCAAATGTACCCATAAAGTCTTGGGCCCACAACTGAGTGGTCACATAAAGTGATTATCTCTAGATTCCAGTGTGTGTGTAAACAGCAGCTTCTTTATCCACTCCTCTTTTATGGATGCTTAAGTTGGTGCTATTACTTCCTAGTTGTGAAAGTGGTACTGTACACTGATTGATATGCAATCACTCGTCAATCGGTGTGCAAGGGTCTCAAAACTGTGTTGATTTGGCATCCTTACGATACATGCTCAGGAATGGAATAACTGGGACACATGGCAGGTAGGGGTTATTTTTAAGACTCTCTATGTTAGTTTCCATACTGGTTGGAGTCTTATTTACATCTCACCAGCAACATAAAAGATTTCTCTTTTGTCCACACTGAAAAGCAGGTTTTGGAGTGGGTTCGTTTTACAAAATTAGAGTAATCAGTTTAAAAGGAAAAAAAAATAATCCTCACGTCTACAGCTTTCACTGGTGAATCCGTCAAGGTCAGTGATCACTCTAATGATTTAAATGTTTTAACATCTATAATGACAAGTGACAAAAATTCAGTGTGTGTGAAGTCCTTAAAAATATCCTGGTAACTATGATTGTAACTAACATGTTGATATTTGATAAGTTGATGACCAGTACTGGGCCCTGACTTAAATTTCTAGACACACAACTTCTCACTGATTTTTTTTTCTATAGTAAAAAGGGAAGTTCTGAAAATACTAAAATTATTAGTATTTTTAAATGAAGTCTTTAAAAATGCAGAAACACCAAAGCACACATCTGTTAATTGCCAGTACAACAAAAACCTACGCTAATACTTATGTGTGTGCGTACTGATGATTAATTCAATAAGTGCAATTTTATACAAAGTTTTTTTAAGTCCTCTTTCATCCAGTAAAAGTATACATTATCATCTTGATTAAAGGAAATCACACATCTTTATTAAAATGTAACTCTCCTTTCAATATTGCTTCACAGTAGCTATTAATATGCAACAGATGACACAAGCTACACAAAAATTAATTCTAGACGTAGAAAAAAGTCTTGGATGTCAAATAATGCTTCCATTCCTGTCACCCTGACAACGGTCCTGTCTTCATCAATTCACTTCATCTCTCTGAATCTATATTATTTATCTGAAAAGGGAGGGGTTCAATTAGATGTCTAAAATACTCCTTCCTCTATAAAATTGTAAATAGTGTTTACTCTTACTCTCAGTCTGCAAAATTAGAATGGAAACTCAGGCACAGATGGTAACGTAGAGTCCCCCTTTATGTCATGAGACTGAAGTTTCTAATAGCCCTGGAATTATTTCTTACATAGCTTGGTGCGTGGGTGGGTGGGTGTGAAGAACACTCAGCATAAATTCAAGTTCCACACAACTCACAGAAAGCAGTTCAAACATTATTTTCTTTTATGATCTCATTGCATTTATTCAAACACATATTGAGATGACCCAAGAGTCTGGAGAGAAAACAATGATTCACTGATGAAGATGAATTGCAAAGAGAATCCTAAAAACACACTTGACACTCTTTTGATTTGTCATCCGGCGCTGGATGGATGTTAGTTTCTTAGTCAATGTGAGTAATGCAGTTTTGATTCAGCTTCTTCTCCACCTATGCACTGAGAATAAGATTCAGATCTCCCTGGTGGAACAAGGTCATCAACAAGTAGTTTCCATCTTTTTCTACCATACTTAGGTCAATCTGCGAACTGCCCATGAAGCCAGAGTCAGTATGTGAGTGTGGAAGGGTGGAACATTTCTGGAATCTTTGATGTTCTGATCAAATGTATTTTTTTTCTTTCCCTAAGTGATTGTCATTCAGCCCAAGGATGCAAGAGAAAAAAATTGAGAACAATCTATTTTAAGTCTCTTTCAAAAATATCTCTTGGTGTTCAAAATTATCTACAGCTTCCCTTTATCTCCTCTGGATTTTTTAAATGACTATTTTTACTTTAAAATATGTATGTTTGTGTCTGTATGTGCTTATGTACATGTGTGTAAGTGCCTGCGGAGGCAAGAAGAGGGTGTTGGATCTCTAAGAGCTGTAGTAATAGGAACTTGTGAACTCTCCAGTGTTGGTTCTGGGGACGGAACTTGGGTCCTCGGCAAGAGCACTATGTACCCTTAGTCAGTGAGACTTCTTTCCAGACACATCCTCTCTGCAATGCTTTTGTAGCTCTTCGATCACTCATCACTGTCCTGCTGCTTTCTCATGTAAAGTGACCGACAACAGAAATATTTGTTCAAGTTCTATAAGTTTGCTTTTGACAAATAATAATTCTTTTCACTTTACATGTATGCAGTTCCATACTTTGATATATACTTATGACTCACATATTTATTAATTTTTGTGTCAAGCACACTTAGAATTGAATCTTTTATGAGTTAAAAATATGTTTAAGGCTGGGCAGTAGTGGTGCATGCCTTTAATCCCAGCACTTGGGAGGCAGAGGCAGGCAGATTTCTGAGTTCGAGGCCAACCTGGTCTACAGAGTGAGTTCCAGGACAGCCAGGACTACCCAGAGAAATCCTGTCTTGAAAAAACAAACAAAAAATGTTTAAAACATCTTTGTTTTAGTTAGCATTTGCCACAGTGAATGGTGGTTATTTTTAACCAAATTAGTAACTGATTTATACAATTGATATTGGTCACTAAATTAGCAATGGTGTTGATTTTTGTGTGTGTCATGCACATATGTGCAATTGTGTGTGTAAACCACAGGTTAAAGTTAGGTGTCTTTTTCTCTGCTGTTCTGCATTTAGTTTTTGAGACAGGGTCTCTCAAAGAATCAGGAATTTATTGATTGGCTGGACTGCCTAACAGCAAGCCCTTCAGATTCTTTCATCCTCCACCTCTCCAGCATTTGTGATTACAAGTGTACACAGACACACCTGGCATTGTATGAGGCTGTTGGGGCCTCATAAATGTGAGCTCAGGGCCCCTTTCTTAGATAGCAAGCACTTTAGTAACCAAGCAACCACCTCTTTAGTTCCCAGTTGGCTTAATTGCCCATTATTTAATTTCCATCTCTTCCTTCAAATTGATTTTATATATTTCAGTAAGCAGACTCTTTCAACTGGTAGATCATTAGGAAATGAGGCAGCTAGGAAAAGGAGCCATTTCTTTAAGAGTCCTTTTCCAATGGATGACTCTGTGAACACATCATATAACCATAGTTACTAAACCTGGCATTGCCAGTTCTGAGGTTTCTCAGCAGTTCTATGGAACCAGAGTGTCATTATTATTTAAATAATTGTTAATAGCTCATAGGTTGATTTTTGTGATCAGCTTTGTCTGGGAATTCCCTCCCTCCTTCTTTCTCTCCCTCCCTTTCTTCTTCCTCCCTCCCTCCTTTCCTCCCTTCCTTCCTTCCTTCCTTCTTTCCTCCTTTCCTTTTTCCCTCGCTTACTTGTGCTTTATTTCCTCAGCCAAAGAAATCAAACCAAGAGCATACACATGCTTGGCAAGTATTTAACTATGTTTTTAGTTTGGATAGATATAATTTTACATTGGTAGACATTTTCTCTTTAAGAAAGGATCTTTTGTTGTTGCTTTGTTTATTTCTTTTTTTTTTTTTTTTTTTTTTTTTTTTTTTTTTTTTTTTTTTTTTTTTTTTTTGAGACAGGGTTTCTCTGTATAGCCCTGGCTATCCTGGAACACACTCTGAAGACCGGGCTGGCTTCAAACTCAGACATTCTCCTGCTCTGTCTACCAAGTGCTGGGATTAAAGGCATGAGCCACCACCTCCAGGCTTTAAGGAAGGATCTTAGCAGACAAACTGTTCTATATCACATGTGTGTCTCAAAGGCACACAAATGAGTTTTGGAGTCCAGCTCTCTTTCAAAGCCACTCTTACCTAGAATATGACCACAATGCCATATCTCTTAAACCATTCTCTTGGCAATTGTGGACTAAGACATACATATAACAGAAAATAATCACAGTTTTGTTAGAAATTACTCAACTGATTTTAACTTTTGACAGAAACAACATAGTTAGCTCTTTGAGAGGAAAAAATAAACAAGAAATAAAAGGTACAAGAGATAGGATATATGGGGTATTTTTTTCTTTTCTAGACAAGAAGTAGAAATGGCAGGAATGAAGACTATTAAGACAAGAAAGTTGGCCTGAAGTTGATAGGTACAGAATTACCTTCAATTTAAATCCCTGAAATTTAGATTACTTTCTATTTTATGTGTATTTTATTTTCCTATGCCAGGGCATTTGAGGAACCAATCACAACTGAGAGAGAGAGAGAGAGAGAGAGAGAGAGAGAGAGAGAGAGAGAGAGAGAGAGATTATTAAGTAATGAAAATCTATTTTTTACTACTCTAAAAACCAGAGGTAAATGGCAGAATTTTTCTTATGAATAAATTATATACCCTGCTATAGGAAAGAGTAAAAGAAAACTTGGTTTTAATCTGCATCAAGTATTTTATAAGTTGAAAAAGAAAACCAAGATCTCAGTTAATGTATTCATTGACAAAAGTAGAATTAGCTGACTATTATTTTTGGCCAAACAAACACCACAAATTTATGCAAATAGACATCACATAATACAACCTTGTAGCCTATTTACACTTATACTGCTGGGATAAAATTGTAATTGTCATATGGTATCTTGGATTTTAGTAAATAATTGGAACCTGTTTAATTTGTATCTGTAGTTATATTGAGCCCATCCTGATGTTCCATTTCCCATAATTATTAACATAATCTCTGGTTTCTTTACACTTTCATAGTTCAGATTAAATTATGCCTCTGAGAAAGTTAGAATAGACATCTAGCATGTTGTCTCTTTTTATGTTAATTTTCTTTACAGCATTTATTTTCTTGTATATTTTATTTACTTAGTATAACTCACTATTTCTATGGGTTGGGCTATGCCAATGCCATCAGTATGAACATATTCCTTTTTAAACTATATTGGAGTCAAAATTAAACAGAGTGACAATTACATATATAGAAATGTAGAATTGTTTTCTTGACATATGTAATAACTGAAACACAATATTTATATGCCATTAGAAGGTAATGCAAAAATTTTAAAATATTTTTTTAGATTTATTTTATTTTATACATATGAATGTTTTGTCTTCATGTATGTATGTATACCATGGTATATGGGTCATGAAGAAGAGATCAGACTTCCTATAATTGGAGTTGTGAATAATTGTGAGCCATCATGTGAGTGATGAAAATTGAACCCAGGTCCTGTGTAAGAACAACAAATGCTCTAAACTGCTGAGCCATCTCCCAAGGACCTGCAAGTTGTTTTTTAAAATGCCAGTAATTAGAAAACTGATAGTTCGATATTACTTTCTGAAAATTAAGACTTGTGGAACTGAACATATTTGTGAAATGTAAATATATTTTCACTCACAGCTATAATCAGGATAACAGGCTTTTCCATAGCTATCAGGAACAGAGCAATTACTAGAATGCAGAAATTAATTTATAAGCTTAATTCCTGCTTTTGCTGATGCTTTTCTCTCTTTAGTATAAGATTAAATCCTAAATAGATAATTAATATTAATTAAATTCACTTGGTTTTAAAGACTACAATCTGGCAGGAAATGGAGGTAAAATTAAATTTACTTAGATTTTTGTATAGCAGAACTGTTTAGTTTGTGTTTCTGTGATAAATAACATAACCAAAGGAAAATTGGGCAGGAGATGAACTAAATTGCAGGTTATAGAAGTTAAGGCAGGAACTCAAGACAGGAACTTGAAGCAGAAGTCATGGAGGAACACTGGCTTGCTTATCTTGCTGTCATATATAATAAAAGTCCACCTGCTCAGGGAAGGCACTTCCCTTACTGGGCTGGGCCCTCCTACACCAACCAGTCATTAGGAAAGCGCTTTACAGACATGCCCAATGGACCAATCTGATCCAGACAATTCTGCAGTTGATGTGCCCTCTTCCCAGGTGAATCTAGGTAGTGTCAAGTTGATGACTGAAGCTGACCACCCTGTTGTGGGGGTTGTTGCTTTGCCTTCAGGTGAAGTGTGTTTTTTTTTTTTTAACTGCAGCTTGTTTTATGTTCATTTACTGATGCTGATACTGAGACAGTATGATGAAAAAACTTGGGAGCAATGAAGTGCACAGAAAATGCTCAAATTCTTGTTTTAGGTGATACTCAGAAACAGCAGTTTAATTATGGCATAAATTGTAAGACAGTTGAAATACATAGTCCCCACATCATTAGCGCACACAAGAGGTTCTCTATGAAAATAACCCTCAATTCAATTTTTCCTTAAATGCATTTTACTTCATTGTTTTATTAATAATTATAACATCATTTTAGAACAATGATATTATTTACTCTTATATACCTAACTATAGTCCTGATTCTTATTGTGTATATGCATCTTGTGTTTATAACACTTTTTATACATGTATGTCAATGACAACATGCAGGACCATACAATATTGTATATGTAAAATTGTTTGTATGTGCATATTATGTATGTGTATTTTTATGTAGCCTTATTTGATTTTGTCAGTTGTGTAAGTGGAGCAGATACAAGCATGCATGGATATAGGGTGAACTGTAACTCTCAAAGCTTTGAAACATTAATTTTTTTTATTTTTTATTTTTTTTTGGTTTTTCGAGACAGAGTTTCTCTGTATAGCCCTGGCTGTCCTGGAACTCACTCTGTAGACCAGGCTGGCCTCAAACTCAGAAATCCGCCTGCCTCTGCCTCCCAAGTGCTGGGATTAAAGGCGTGTGCCACCACCGCCCGGCTGAAACATTAATTTTTATGCTCATGCAATTTTCACTGTCTTACAGATAAAAATAAAATGATCACAGAAACCATTTGAATACAAATATATGCAGAATACACACACACACACACACACACACACACACAATTTCACAACAGAAATTTCAGGGATGAAGGCCAGCAGGTCTGCCAGATTTGTGAAGGTTTTGATTTGTAAAAGTAAACTATTAATACATTCCAGGGGGGATAACTTTAAATGGATTGTGTGTGTGTGTGTGTGTGTGTGTGTGTGTGTGTGTGTAAGGGGATAGTCATGGATGTCTACATCAGGATTGGAAGTGAAGAGGAACTTAATTTTTAGAGATTTTGAGGGATTGTCCACTGTGAACTAATTAAAAATTTCCCAACACTCTAAAATATGAAACAGGAAGCATTTTGGAAAGAGGGTTATAAACTCACATGCAATGGAAACAATATTGTCAAATACAAAGAGATGAGCACTTACAAGTTCTCCTCTGTTACTACTACTACTATGTAATAAAATAAATAGAAAAAAAGGTAATTATCTGTATTAGCAAGCGACACACAATCAATTACTCATACATAGCTGCCCCTTTTCTTATTCATTAAAATAATCCTGCCATTAAAAAAATCAAGGAAATTTAGATGGTGGATAAGAAGCCCAAAATAGTGATAAGAATTTGTTTTTCTACTTGGACATTGATGCTTTTTGGCACCAGAGCAAAAAGACAAGAGAATAAGGGGCAGGACTGAAGAAAGAATGGTGACCAAGGAAGATGATGGACCCTCTCTGGGGCTCATCAGCAACTTTTGTGAGCGTCACCTCCTATTCCATGCGGGAAACCAGAACAGAGCTGTTACTGTTGGAGTTTGGTATTTACTGAAGCAAAACAAAGAAATTTGGGATGGCCCATCGTATAAAAAGCCCCAGTTATTCCATTAAGACAAGCAGTAACCTTTACAAGAAACTGTGATCATTTAGAAACTGACATTTGATTTCCCATGTGCTCAGCCTCCACTATAATTTGCTTCCTCTAAACAGGCAGTGCATGGTGTTCAACTTAAGGTGCAGCACTGAACAAAGAGCCTGCCCCAGACAGTGCATTTCACAAGCTGGCAGGCATGGTGCTTAATTGGAGAGAAAATTATTAGAAAAAAGATTGGAAACTATTTTTATGAATAGAACACAGAGAAAAGCAATGTTCACAAAAAGAAAACCTATTGCTGTGGCCTTAATGTTTCTCAGCTGACACATAAATGAGCGGAAGCCCCCAGGGGATGTTGGTCAAATGAGTGTGTTGGAAAATAGTGTCAGGGGTCATCTGCATCATTGAAGGTGACCTTACATTCCCAGACTTTGCCATTACTTATATCTGTCTTCATCTACAGTATAATGGAAGTCTCTATTTTTTACAGACTTATAGAAATTTCTATAGATTCTATACAAACAGGGATTCCTCTTCCTATATCTTTGTCCACCAGTTTTGGAAGACATTGCTAGTCCCATCCACACACAAATGACTCCTGGGCCACTCACTGACTCCACTCCACCACTGGGGCTTTTCTGAGCCCTTTGTCCTCTTTATTAGGGCATTCTCTATGGAAACACTGAAGTCTACCTACATTTCCCATATTAAACCAACACCGATGCTTTCTTTTAAATCACCTCCTTTTGCTTTATTTCCAATGTGTGCTGGATCTGGTCTTTCTGCTTAGCATAATTTCTTTAAATAGTTGACTGTAGGATCTTCCTTCTTATCCTTTAGGATGCCAGAGTAGCTCCCAGGAAGGATGTGAGGCCAGGGACATAGACAGGATTCCATATTCAGAACTGGCTCCCTGAGCCTGAGGGTATGTGTGTATGTGTGTGTGTGTGTGTCTATGCATGTGTTTGTGTCTATGTATGTATGTGTATGTATGTGTGTATGTGTGTGTATGTCTATGTATGTGTGTGTGTATGTGTGTATGTATGTGTGCATGTGTGTATGTGTGTGAGATGACCAGTAGTGTCCATTATGGTTTGTGATTTTATCCTCAGTGCTTTGTGAGAAAAGTGTCTCTGTTCTGGAGGAGAAAAAGTTCAATGACAAGATGCCAATGGAGAAGAGAAGGGCAGACGTCTATCACAATACCTCAGTAATTCTGGTTATGGTCATAGAAGGGCAGAGACAGAAAACTGAGGCAGGAGTGGATGGGTGGGTGGCGGAACACCCTCATAGAGGTAGGGGGAGGGGAGAGGGGATAGAGGATTTGTTGAAGAAAAATGGGAAGGGGGATAACATTTGAAATGTTAATAAATAAAATGACCAATAAATATGTAAAAAAAATGATTAAGATTGAATTTGCAGACTTCTTGACTCCAATGGGAATCTGGCAAGCCATTAAGCCACCATCAGTTGTTACAAGGTAAATCTACCAGGCAACACACATGAACATTTTTAAAATATAAATTTTGTGAGCCATTCTGGTGAGTGGCTACATGGGGAAATTTGCCCAAATCATGGAGTCCTGAGGCTCACTCTGCTTTGTTTTCTATGCACAAACCCACATCCTTGTTGACACACTTCCGTTAGCAAGAACAGCTAGTAGGAAGTGAAAATATAGAAGCCAAAAAGCGAAGTTAGTACAGTTAGGGATTTTCTTGGATCCTGGACCTGTGGACAAGGTGATTGACAGATTAGGTCTTTGTTCTTGTTTTGGCCAGTATTGGGGCTTATGTGCTGAGTTTTAAGATCAAAATTGTTACGTCCTCCTCGTCTGGCAAGAAAGACTCTACGACACGAGCTCTTCCTTTTGCAGTTTATTTCAGGAAATTTTAACAATGCTTCTCCCTCCTGCTCTTCCTGCCTGCTTCTCCTACTTCTGCCTTCTGCTGCTCCTGCCTCTCTGGAGCTGTTAGCTAAGCTCCGCCTCCCGGCCCACCCTCGGCTGTTGAGTACTCCTAAGCTTAGCCAATCCCAATGGGCCATGTGACAAAAGTGGATAGGTCACCAGATGCGGAAGCAACCAATGACAGCAAGCTTAGCCAAATAAAGGCTTTGTTTATGAGGCTGCTCGCTCTCGGGGCTCGGCTCTCCACAGTTCCCCCTTTTAGTTTTTTGATTTTTTTTTTTTTGAGACAGGGTTTCTCTGTATAGCCCTGGCTGTCCTGGAACTCACTCTGTAGACCAGGCTGGCCTTGAACTTAGAAATCCGCCTGCCTCTGCCTCCCAAGTGCTGGGATTAAAGGCGTGGACCACCACCGCCTTGCCCCCCTTTTAGTTTTTAAACAAAACAGGCAAGAGTAGAGGTCTGATCTCTGGTGAATAAAGTGGGGACATTGTACAGGCTCTTCGCCAGGTGTCACCCACCCAGTCCAAGCCAGACCCGTCTGATACCATTTTTCCAGAGGCAGAAATGAATGGGAGAATTGGGGAAAGGGCGGTATCAACCTTCATCAATCAGACATGCTCTTCTTGAGACCACTAGCAGCAAACAGTGTATCCCAAGTGCAGTGCTCAGCCTTACAGCCTGAACGTGATGGACGATCACTGATACATGACTGTTAGCCATGCCTGGGGGAACTGTCCTACCTCAATGGCCATAAATGCTTGCACAATCATGGCTGCATTCCTTCTCTGAGTGAACCTGATCCTGCATATATACCAGAGGCCCACAAGGCAGACCAGCAATAGGAGACCAACCAATCTAAAGGCAAAAATGAAACATCTAAACTTCTATTGGTACTAAAAAGGTGAGGAAACACTCGAGCATTATGTCATATTGGCATTGGTCTTGGAAACACCGACAGAATCCTCCATCTCGGCTCCGCTTGACTCTCCACCAGGAACAGAAGAAGAAGGGTGCACAGGGCTCTTGGGCACGATCTCTCCATTCTACATGGCACACTTCCTTGTCAATCGCTCAGGGACCCAAATGGGATCTCGGCGGTCCTGTGGAAATACACAAACAGAGCCTCTCGCCCACATCAATACTGGATCCAGGCCATGCCATGAACCTGTCAGAATATCCTTCCACTTCATAAATCCCTTCAAGGAACCTCTGCTGCACCGATGATCCGCAGCAGAAAGGCCATCTACACCCAAATTTTAAAAATTTAAGATAAAAAGAGCAAGAACAATTCTTTCTTTTGGGGTATGGCCTTGGCCAATTCCCCCTTTTTGTTTTTGTAAAAGTTCTTTAAGAGTGCAATGCGCATGCTCCACGATGCCCTGCCCTTGAGGATTATATGGCAGTCCATGGGAAACATGAACTTCCATCTGTTTACAAAATGACATAAAGGTTTGAGCTGTATAGGCAGGTCCATTATCTAATTTTAGCTGCTGGGGTTTGCCCCAAGCAGCCCATGCCTCTAGGCAATGCGAGATGACATTGCATGCCTCTTCTCTACTCAAAGGGGTGGCATGAATGATCCCAGAACATGTATATACAGATATGTGAACATATTTTAAAGTTCTAAATTCAGAAACATGTGTCACATCCATCTGCCAGATCTTAAGGGGAGACAAGCCCCGTGGATTGACACCCATGCCATGGGGATGATGATAGATTATACATTGAGGACAATCTAAGACCACCTGTCGGGCATCAGCTCGAGACAGATGAAATTTTTGTTGTAATGTCTTAGCATTTACATGAAAATTTTGATGGAACTGTTTAGCCATTTCCATAGAAGAACTCATGAAAATGCACTTCATCCTAGTCCATTGATCTACAATCTAATTTCCTTTACTTAAAGGTCCTGGCAACCTTGTATGAGCCAGAATATGCTGAATAAAAAATGGATTCTTTCTCTGCCTAATTAATTTCTGCAAATTCTCAAATAATGCACGAACGGTACTATTAATTTTAATGGTGCCAGCGGTTTCAAGAATTTTAACAGTGTTAACAACATAAGCTGAATCAGATATCAAATTAAAAGCAAATTGGCAATTTTTAAAAACTTCAATTA
>NW_022196906.1:77107094-77119250 GCF_008632895.1 Mastomys coucha | reverse complement strand
TCAGTAAACACATTTGGGGCCCCAGTTATAGGGGCAGCTGACGTAATCTTTGGAAAGATCACAGGATGTTCTCTAAAGAAAAATTAAGCATCTTGAAAAACTGGGGAGGCGAGCTGGAGCTCTGACCTCACGGCTGGCCAAACCTCTGGGCAAAAGAAGAGGCCTGGACCCCCACTATTGATTGGATTATAGGGGGGAGGCACTGACAGCACACAGCCTAGGGGGCCTTTGTCAGTCTCTGGGCCCTTCCTCCGGCGCTTCTCTTTAATAGAGCTTCTTTCAATCTTCTCAATCAAAGCCTGTAATTTCTCATCTGTATCAGACCACTCGGTGTCTAAAGCTCCCTTCTCCGACTTCACAGATCATTCTTCCTTCAGCTGCTCTAATGCGGCTTTCCCCTCTATCATACACCTTAGAACTAACAGATCTGACTATAGACTGAGGATTTGTTCTAAACAGTCGAATTGAAACATTTCTTCCCTTAAAGATACAATATTGGTTCTGTTCTCTCTGCACTCGGCACTCCTCCTGGTAAACAGCCATCCATGTAAGGAACATGGGTGAGGGGAACACAGCCTTGACCATTTCCTTCCAATCTCTGAGGATGAGAGCCTGGTGGGCAAAGCTCTCAAGGACGGTCTCTACCCAGGGTGAATGAGGGCCATCCTCTGTCACTGCTTTCTTTAGTTCCCTAAGGTCTTGGGCTTCCCAGGGATACCAAGCTGCTGTCAGGGTTAACATTAACCAGAAACAGGTGGCTAGTATCTCCCAAGCTGAATTCACCCACCCCCTCATAGGGCTGGGTGCTGAAGGCAGCTGTTGAGGGGAAACCCAAAAGGAGAATGCAGCTTTCCCCTCTTCCACAGCCTTACAAAAGCGCTGATCTTCCAAACAGCTCCTAACAAGCTTCCACACAGGTCTTAACAGCTCTTGAAGAGTCAGAAAAATTGAGTTTGACATTAACAGCTCTTGGAGAGCCATGTTACCTTTTTTTTTTCTTTCAGTTCGTTACTCCGCGAAACTTTATCGCTCCTTCCCAGAGACTTTATTTTATTGTCTCTACTCCCGAGATCCTTATAGCCTCTACTTCCGAGGTCTTTATTGTCTCTACTTCTGAGGTTCTTATCGTCCCACTTACCTGGGAACTTACCATCCGACTGCCCTGACTGCAAAAGGTTCTGAGTTTCAAGAGGTTACTTTTCTTTTACTTTCTCCTGTACAGGCCACCAGTTGTTACATCCTCCTCATCTGGCAAGAAAGACGCACGACACAAGCTCTTCCTTTTGCAGTTTATTTCAGGAAACTTTTAACAATGCTTCTCCCTCCTGCTCCTCCTGCCTGCTTCTCCTACTTCTGCCTTCTGCTGCTCCTGCCTCTCCGGGGCCGTTACTTGAGCTCCGCCTCCTGGCCCACCCTCGGCTGTTGAGTACTCCCAAGCTTAGCCAATCCCAATGGGCCACATGGCAAAAGCGGATAGGTCACCAGATGTGGAAGCAACCAATGGCAGCAAGCTTAGCCAAATAAAGGCTTTGTTTACGAGGCCACTCGCTCTCGGCGCTCTGCTCTCCACACAAAATGATGCCTCCAACACGGCGTCAGTTAGGCTAAGGTCTGGGGAGTCATACAGCCAAGCTTATGAATCAGTGGGCAGCCCCATAAGTACAATATTTTGCAACAAATATGATATAGTAAGTAATTTCCTGCACAATGGATATTTTCTTGTTTAGAGATCACATTATACTCCAGGGATATGCAGCCTTGATGCATTCTTGGGTTACCCCAAGCAGTCTTCCTTCTTTGATGTTTGACATTTGAGTCCTTGTCTCTGCCTGTGACTGCTGTCACCCTCTTTCAAGCTGGATAGTAGGTCACTTGCGAGTGGTGTCCACAGTGGGGATGCTCCATTAGTTGCAGCTGGTTCCTTTGATCAACTACCTAGGCATAGACACAAACAGGCTGGTACCAATGATGTACTGTATAACTTGGATCACTGCGGATGCAACCTTCCTGTACTGGGCTGTCAGCATTATCATAGGTCACAGTTGCAGAATAAAGTGGCTGTTGCCTTCTGCTACCTCTGGAAGCACTGCCTAGGACATCCAAGCCAGGAGACTACATCTCCTTAGGGGTTGGCAGAAAGCTGTGAGTTAGGGTTTGGAAAGGGGTCATTTCTCTTTCACTGCTGTGCTTCATTTGTAGTAGGCCTGAGAAATTTTGTAGCTGGCTCTGATTGGAGTCTAATTATTATCTCCTTAGCTTCTGTGAGACAGTGGCCACTGCCAGCCAACCACACAATTGCTCTTAATTCTTCTCTTTGTCTTGGATATTCTTCCCCTGGCCTTCCTCTTCCCCTGCATTACCTCACCTATATGGCTTGCATGTGATTCCCTTCTTAGAGGTCAACAGCTGGATATGTCAAATGTTGGCTAAGTTCCAAAATGAGTCTCTTTCTACTGCAGTCGCAAACCACCACAACAGTGTTTGTATCGGATACGAGGAGCTATTTTGCTACTACGTCTAGGGAAAAATAATAAAACTACTTTATATACAACACACTAATGAAATTACATATGCTAATTCATTTAGTGAACAAACTTATGAAATAGATAAGTTCTATTATAATTCTAGTTTTGAATGCTAGAAGAAATGAACAGCTGGTCCAGTGATACACTCCTGTAGTCCCGGCACCTGGGAGACAGGCAGGCAGATCTCTGTGAGTTTGAGGCCAGACTGTTCTACAGAGTGAGTTCCAGGCCAGTTAGGGATATACTGGGAGACTATGTCTCAGCAAACAAACAAATAAACAAACAAAACAGAGGCACAGAGAATTTAGTAACTTCCCCAAGTTCACACAGCTGTTGGAAGGGAAAGAACTAGGATTTTGTTTCAGGCATCCAGATTCTAGGTTCTAAGTCTTTGCTATGAGGCACAGATCTGGGATCCAGCTTTCTTCATGTTTCATAGTCTGCATTTTGTCAAAGGGCAGTAGTGTGCTCTTACTCCATTTTCATTGGAAGAGTTAAAGATGTGAAATTTGTTTTGACAAAATACAGACTGAGATATTTTAAAGACAAATTCTCTTTAGTTTTATGCTGACCCTCTCTGCTTCTGTAGAGAGAATGTGAACGATGTACAGTTCTAAATTATTCCTTTGAAGTTTGAATTAGCTACTGTGGAATAACATGGTGGGAAAGACATGCTTAAAATGCTGAGACAAGTAACTGTGGAAGCAACACTTAAAATGTATAATTGATTCACTCATCAAATATTGATTGGGAGTCTGGTATGTGCCAGGTATCGTATAAGGTCTGGAAAGATATGGATTCCATTTGCATAAGATTTGGTTTTCATCAGAGAGAAAGAGAAAGAGAGAAATAGAGAAGTCACTAAGAGACACAAGGCCAGTAGGATATACAATATTCCCGGGAGTGTGGAAGACTGCCTGCTGTCTAAGCAGCAGCAGATGTATGGTACATACAGTCTGTGTACAGTAACTATTCAAAAGCCCCACTTTCCTCAGCGGTAGAGGGATTTCCTGCCTCACTGAACCATAAACACAGGGGCCAGATGCTATAACGTAGGACAGAGCAACAGGCATTTAAAGTTAACGAATATCATGGTTGCTATGATGACTCTTGTTAGAGCTGAGGAAGAGGGGTTTTGCAATGGTCAGAAGAGTCACTTCATATGTGGTCTCTGCGGTTGTTTGAATGAAAATGACCCCCATAGACTCATAGGAAGTGGCCCTATTAGGAGGAGTGGCCTTGGAGTAGGTGTGGCCTTGTTTGAAGAAGTGTGTCACTGAGGAGTGGGCTTTGAGGTTTCAGGTGCTCAAGCCAAGTTCAGTGTGTCATGCTCTTCTGGCTTCCTGTAGATACAGATATCAAACTCTCAGCTACTTCTCTAACACCATGTGCCTACATGCCACCATGCTCCCCACCATGGTAACTGTGGACTAATCTAAGATAGCCCAAATTAAATGTTTTCCTTATAAGAGTTGGTGTAGTCATTATGTCTCTTCACAACAATAGAAACCCTAATTAAGACAGTGTCCAGCACGTGACTCCCGACATATAAATACATACAGGCCAGAATGGTTGGTGTCCGAGGTCCTGGGTAGATGATGTGAGTCATGCTGTATGTATTTTTTCCTAATGAAAACTCTGTCATTCAAAGGAGGAAAGCTCCTTTGTATCCAATTGTAGTTCATTTTATTTCGGTGTCATCCACTGCTTTTTAAAATGGGCAGACACTAGGCACCAGTTCTCCTTTTAATCTCTCAGTGATAGCTTCTCCTCCTTCCCCTTGAAGGTCTTTGAAATGGCTTTCCCCACCAAGCAGGGGCAATTCACTGGAATGACAGTAGAATGTATTATTTTTGTTAGGGTTCCATGAAAAGAGAACTGTATTGAAGAGTGTGTGTTGGTTAGTTTCTGTTAATTTGACACAATTAGAGTCACCTGGTGAGAGGGAAATTCAACAGAGGAGTTTCCTCCATCAGATTGGCCTCTGGCATGCCTAGAGGGCATTTCCTTGCTTACCAACTCATGTGGGAGGGCCCAGGCCACTGTGGGCAGTGCCATTCCTGGGCAAGTGGGGCTGTGTTCTACAAGAAAGCAAGCCAGGAATCAGTAGTCCTCCATGGTCTCTGCTTTAGTTTCTGCCTCCTGCCTTGAGTTCACTTTATGATAGACTGTTAGCTGCAAGAGGAAATAAACCTTTTTCACCCCAAAGAAGGAAACAACATTGCTTTTGGTCAGTATTTTTTATCACTGAGATAGAAAGGCAAACTAGGTCAAAGTCGTTTTGGTAGAGGGTACTCATTGCCTGGCAAGTAGAGCTTCTACTAGTAAGGGTTGAATGCTGCACAGTGCACCATTTAGAGATGGAAGCATTGGACTCTAGAAGAAACAAACTTGATAACTGGAGTAAAAAATATAAGGACCAAATTCAATATTTTCGACAGATGCCTATGAATAATCCCATACAGGGGAGCAAACAGGACAGACATGATCAGAAATTCATTTTAAAGTCCCACCAGTCAAATCCTCTTTTTCTTCTTTGTTCTGAAAAATTATTGGTGTGGTTGTAGATAATATAGAGATTTTATTGTCTGGATTTGTTGATGTGAAGGCAGCATTCTTCGCTTATCATGGTATAAGTTCCACTCTGTGCAGTGGTTAGCAAATCTAGCACCTGCTGGTTTTGAAGTATAGCTGCTATAAGAGAATTTAACAGTTCCTCTGTTAGTGTCAGTTCTTGGGCTAGTGCAATGTGTGTATGTGTGTGTGGTGTGTGTGTGTGTGTGTGTGTGTGTGTGTGAGAGAGAGAGAGAGAGAGAGAGAGAGAGAGAGAGAGAGAGAGAGAGAATAAAGGAGAGAAAGGAGAGAGAGAGAAAGAAAGAGAAGGATATTCTCTGTGCAGTAGAACGGAGTTCTTTAGATTCTTCTCCAAATTCTGAACTCATGGAGAGAGAAAGCCAAACACCACTAAAACACAAGAATGATGCTCTTTCAGCTTGGACCAGAGAATTATGTGGTTTTAGGGCTATGAGAACATAATTAAATGTGATGAGTGCCAAAGTCCTGGTTCCTGTGTAGTTTTTTTTGGGAGGCAGAGATTAGATATTGGCAAGAAAGTGTGTACATAGTTCTCAGGACAATAAAAAGGAAAGATTAAATTGTAGAGTGTTTCCAATAGTGTCCAGAAGTGTGAGTTCATACTTTCTCATAAGACAGGAGTCTCCCTGTAGAATGAGAAAACATAGAAAGGATTTCAGACATGGAAAACAGGCTATGAGAAGGTTATAGCCTAGTTCTCTACTGAGCATGTAGTCTGTATACTTTTTGCAATTATCAGTATTTGTGTTGTCAGGTTGGGTAACAAATATATGGCTCTTTAGAGACTAGGGAACTAGTGAACTTGGATATATGGACTTCCAATGAAAGATTGTTGAGGTGATGGGCCAGTTCACTTTCAGAATTACATAATTAAGTTTGTCCACATCTATGCCTACCATGGAGAACTCAGGGTTTAGGTAGGAGTAACTTTGGAATGAGGAAAGTTCAATAGTTTTCATAACTTCAGAGAGCTCTCACCTCTGCTTCCAACAGGTCCAGCTGTATTGGTTACAAAATGGACCATATTCCTCAAAGGAGATTGCTCAAAGACTGCTGCTGATATCTCAAAGAAGATCCTTTAAGAGATTGCTTTCCATGCAATTATTAAGACTGGCAATAGGGTGCTGTTTGTTGGCAGACAACACGTCCTTGGACTTTGGGAAACAGATGCACATAGAAACCAGGAGAAGCTGGCAGTCGAGGTAACCTCCTGTTAATGCAATGTTGATTCAAGTCCAATCATTACCAAGAGTCTTCTTATACTGATTGAGTACAATTAAGGTCTCATTGATGACTGAACAATAAAGATGCATTAAGAAGCTCAATAAAGGAAGAAAGAAGAGTAAAAGAACTTTAAAGTTTGGCCTCCTAAAATGTCAAGGAAGACAGAAGGGAAGTTAGCCCGCTAATTCAGTGATCAAGTAGAGGCAAGAACCAGTCCCTGTTTTCATTGAGAAATGAGGCTTGATGGTTTTGTAAAAAGCTTTTTCATTTTTTGGTATCAAAGTCATCTCATTCCTTAAGAATACCTCATAGAAGTCAGTCTGAAAGAATGAGACAGGGTATCCCTGACTCTACTTTTTAATGAGTATCTCTCTTTAGAGAAAGGAGTCTAAGATCTAGAAGAAACTCATGTTGCAAATTTAAAAAGAAATGTCTCTCCACTCAAAATGACCTGATACTGGGGCCAAAGTTAAAAGGCAAAATCACTGGGCCATTTCAGAATGAGGACAATGTTTCAGTGTGGCATGTAGGGAACTCCCCTCATGCATAAGATAAACACTGTTAGTCTAGAAGGGCTTGTTGGAAGAGGACTGTAATACAGGAGAGAATTGCACACATGGCATGGTTGTGGCCATCCTAGTTTGATTCCAAAGCAGGAAAGGTAACGGAATGGACCACTGATAAGGTGAGGTTCAGACTGGCTGGAGAAAGAACTCATTCTTTAGACCAAAATAGAAAGATATTGTGCTTAGTTAGCTCATTGCAAAGGCAGCAATGTGTGGTAGTAACAGAAGAACACCTGTGTACGGTCACTCTGCTGTCCCATTGTGAGTGCAGAACAGACTGGAGGCTTCTTCATTTCGGAGAGTTTCTGAAACAGGGTTTCATTGGAGAATCCTTCCTGTTGTGGTTTCTCAATTGCTGTCTTCCTTTCACACTGTGGAGGTGCCCATATTTCTTCAGCTATGTGGGTGACTGTATAATCATTGTATAATAAGCTGGGTTCTAGGAACTTTTGTGTCTGCGGTGTTGAGTGTCAAGGGGGACACTTTTCTGATGTTCCTTCCCAGAGGAAGTTACTCTGTAACAAATAATGGGGCCAACTTACTTGAGAACTATTTATTACTTATTTTGAGACTATGTATACAGAAGATGCATTTGTTGGCTGTATAAAAGGGTGATAATTTTTTCTGAATTTTCAAATATTTATAATAGCAGCTTGCTTGTGATCACAATCTGGCTTGATGTCTATTAAGTATTAAAATTGTCTTTCTTCCCTTCATGTCTGTCTTACTTAGTATTCTTTTTCTGTGAAGAGACACCATGACCAAGGCAATCCAAAAAGCATTTAATTGAGGACTTGCTTAAAGTTTCAGAGAGTCAGTCCACAATTATCATGACAGAAAGTAGACAGTCCTAGGGCTGGACCAGTACGTAAGAGCTTTACCTCCTGATCCTTCTCCTGATTCTTCCCAAACAATTCATTAATAGGGACTAATCATACAAATATATGATCTTGTGGGGGTCATTCTCATTCCAGAAATCACATCTTCTTAGTTAGGGTTTTATCGCTGTGATGAAACACCATGATCAGCAGCAACTTGGGGGAGAAAATGTTTTATTTCATTTACACTTATAAATCACTGTCCATCATTGCAGGAGATCATCAGATGACAATTCCAGCCAGGAACCTGGAGGCAAGAACTGAAGCAGAGGCTGTGGAGGAGGACTGCTTACTGGCTTGCTCAGTTTACTTTCTTTTAACACCCAACATTGCCAGTCCAGGAGTGACACTGCTCACAGTGAGCTGATGCCTTACACATCACTCATTAATCAAGGACACACACCACAAACCATCCTGGTGGGGACATTTTCTCAATTGAAGTTCTTTTTTCTCTAAGTCTAGTTTGTGTTAGCATGATACAAACTATCTAGCACACTATTTTTGTGGAGTCTTTAAAAAAAGGCTTGGAAGGCACTTGTTTATTCACTTCATATATCTACATATTTATGTACGTATGCATGTATGTATCATCTATCTGTTTATCTATCTATCTATCTATCTATCTATCTATCTATCTATCTATCTATCTATCTCTATTTTCCATATATCATCCCCCCTTTGCCATTTGTTTCCATTTCTGTTGCACCACCCTGTCTTATTTATCTGCTTTTGATTCTTGTTTTCTTTCTCTGTGTACAGTCGCCTCACAGTCAGCCATAACTAAATTTGTGATATTCTTTAAAACCCCAAATTATCCCACGTTATGCCTGTAAATAAAACAACATTCTGTGAATCCTAGGTGGTCTGATCATTTTTCTGACTTGCATACTTTAAAGCCCTGTCTCTCTCTTGCCTGTACGTTATAGTCCATCTGGGCTAGTCTTTCATTTAGTTGCCTAAATGAATCCCTACCCAAAGATTTTCCGTATGCCACTGACTTGCTCTAGAACTTTCCCACATGTTACTACTCAGCAGGGCTAAACCTATCTTTCAGAGAGGTTGTCTTCACCATGCAGGTGATGGTGGTATATGTCAGTCTCCTCAATTTGTAGCATTACACACTTATTCTAACCACAGTGTCTGACATCATTAATAGCTACATATCTATTTCTCCTGTCCTTGTTCCCCATGAAGAGAAGAAGAATTTCCCCTTCCATTGCTGGAAGCCATCCCAATGTTCTCTTAGCATCTGAGACATGGTGGAGGTCAGTAGCTGTTTGTTTACTAAATGGATCTCCACTGAAGTTCATTTCCAAAGGAAATGTCTCTGGGTGACATTTTCCCCCCACCATTTTGTGCTTTCTCCTGTTAAGAGGGCTGGACCTCCACTGCAGAGATGTATTCAGAGCATTCAACGTGCCAGGGAACAGCACCATTTCAGTGCTTAGAAGCCTGTGAATCCCATTTGAGAGCTGTTTCTTTTGACTAACTCTCTGTTAGTTAAATTACAGATCCAATGGGCAAGGCCCAAGGCATTGCCATGCCTGGTGGCATGCTGGGTAGACTGGGCATTGACTAGCAGTCAAAAGAGCTCTGTTCCATCTGTTGGGCCATCAGCTGCTACCCAGCTAGCATTACAAGTCAGTTCTCTGCTGGAGGGAATGGGAATGGGAGGGGGAGTTGGGCTCCCACTTCAGTAAGATGGATAGTGGTGCTAGACTCATTCTGTTTGTGGTTGAAGAAAGTGCTCGGCCGTGGCAAGTTACTAAGAACGAGGCAGGCCACCGGTGCACATTTTACTGTAGAAGTTCAAGAAAGAATGATTTTCATGAAATAGAGACTTGTGAAGCGTGTAACTGTGCAAGCAAGATTGCTTGTAGGTAAATAGATTTGCAGTCTCTTTTGGAAAATGTTTTCTACCTTATTTTATGTTTCTGCTTCGGTTGCTTAAAAACACGGGTGGGTAGTTTTATTTTTCAAATGCCTTTAACCAACACATTGATGAGCCTTAATACCATTACTGATGACAGCAGAGGATCAAGCTGAATAGTGTACTTAAGGAGGCACTGAGTGCCCAAAATACCAGGATTTTAACAGAGAAGTTGTCCACCTTCTCTGCTTCTCTCCCAAGGTCTTTTCAGTCTGTGGGAGTAAACAAATTTTTCTTCCTGCACACTGCAAGGTTGTTCCTTGTTTGTGATTTGATATTTAGCTCTGATTAATTAAAGAGCAGACCTTTCCCTGTGACCTTGGCAGTTTCTCCTTGCTGCGGATCAGCTGTGGCGCACTCCACTTCAGCTCCTCAGTGTGTGGCCTCAGTGGAAACTGTGTGTGACCTGTGCTGTGCTCTTTCAGGAACCTCTAGTGTCCAGCTCAATGCCGGAAGGTGAGCCAGCGCAGCTGTCTCTGAAGTCACTTTTCTACTTCCCTTCCTCCACACAGCCTCTGAAAATGCTGCAGTAGCACTTGTGGTCATCGACCCATAAGCCACCGGTTCAATGTGAAAAGAATCAAGTGCTTTGAGCTGCTCTCTTCCTGCTCGGCTCCTGTCAGTACTCCAAAGGAGAGGAGTGTGCATTCCTCATGGATGAAAGGAGAGAAGCGGAGATTTTCTGAGGCCCATCAGGAAACGGCGACTCTTTCAAGTTGGAGCATCCTGCCCAATGGTCAAGGACAATGTTTAAAGGATGGCTCCCCTAATGTCCCTCAATCTTTATGTGACCATCTTCAAGATGCCCAAATCAAAACCAGCCTTCTGCTTCTAAAATTCCATTTCTGCACTCTTTACCTAATATTTGTCAGGATTTCAAAAAAATGTGCTGAGCTTAATTAAAAGTCTCTGCAACATCTCCTGCCTGGTCCAGTTTACTTTGTCTAGACTAGGGCCCAGGAATCCTAATTTTAATAGATTCTCCCAAATTTCCTCATACAAAAGACATCTGAAATCCACTGAAGTGGATGAAGCTTCAGGTTCAGTGCAGGACTCAGGAGCGACTCAATACCATCTCTTCCATTCCCACCGATGTGTATCAAGTTCTGCTGTTTTTGCTTACGAAGAGGAAAAGATTAGGAACCAGGATAAAAGTGAAAAGTCTACCACCTCTTTCAGTGCACCCTTCAGAGAATTTCTTCTTGAGATGATTCCTCTGTACATGGCCACAAAATACTTGCTGTTAGAGCTTCTAGTTTTCAGAAAGAAGGTGGGTCAGGAAACATTATTATGGGGCACTGTGATCTAGTGATTCAAACATCAAAGGGACTATTACAACCACCACAGGAATTCTAAATGAGTTTTTCCTTTAGAGGAGAGCCAGGAAAAAATCTTCATTTTTTAATGCAAAAGAAGTTACCCAGTGTTCTGAATTTTTAAAGCATTTTATTGTTTGAGAAAATTCTCCCTCAGGTTTCACCCTTGTTCTGGGTATTTCTGTATTTTTGTAAGGCATACAATAAAGAATCAAATTTGAAGGCAGTGAAGATCAAAGATATGAGTGTAAGGTTATAACACGGCAAAGGTGTTGTGTCTCCTGGTTGGGTTTCTTCAGGAGTTAGAGAGCACAGAGGAAGTGATGGCTACCACAGTGGTGCTCAATCTGGGAGTCACTACCCCCATAGCAAAGTTTCAGCTATAAAGTAGCAACAAGTGATTTTATGGTTGGGTGTCACCAGAACATGAGGAACAACATTAAAGGGTCAAAGCATTAGGAAAATTGAGAACCACTGGTTTACCTTGTATCAATTATATCAATTTATATAGAAAGCCCAATATTTCCTAAAAATATGTGTTTTGAATAAGTTAATGCTAGACTAGAATAGGACAGGTGGTTTAGAAAGTTCCTTATAGCTACCATACTGCATGTCTGTTTCTCTACTTCTTAAAAATGTATTTTCTATTATTTATGGTTATGTTAAAGAGAATATATCACTTAAATAATGAAGACTATATCAGGTGCTTCCACACATATTTAATTTTATCCTTGCATAAGCAGGATTGAAGCATTTTTAAGTCTGTAAGCTGTTGTGGAACACAGGCATTTGGTTGACAGATAGCCCATAGCTTTAATACAACATACTGTGAGAGAACCTGGGTGAATGGACTTTTCACCACTGGAAAATGTTAGAACTTTATGCTCAAAGTAACAAAAGGTTTACATACTTTTAAAACTATGTGTCTTATAAATTTGATTTAGCTAATGTGATACTAACAGACTAAAGTACACTCCACTGTGTTGAACTATGAACATTTAGTTTTTCCCTTCTAATTTTGCTTTTATTGACCTTATTGAATTTTCTAAAAGATTAAAACACAGAGTATATATATATATATATATATATATATATATATATATATATATATATATATATATA
>NW_022196906.1:77103082-77107018 GCF_008632895.1 Mastomys coucha | reverse complement strand
GTTTATAATTTTATTTGGCTATAAACGTTAAAAAATGAAGGCAAGAAAGATAAAAATCAATCTAGGTATGGAAATGCATAGCCTCAATCCCAGCTCTCAAGATGGAGTCAGGAGCCAGCCTGGGTTACACAGGAAGGCCTATCTTTCTCAACCTCCCTTACCTGCCGCTCCTCTCCTCATTTAATTTTTCTCTTCGTTTTCTTTTTTGGTGAAAACAAATACTACCTGTTCCTTTTTTCTTTTTCTTTTTGTGAATGAAGGTATGCAATATATGTTTTCTATGCCTGTGCATGTATGGCTGTATGAACAATTGTACATATGCATTTGCAATTGTATAAGCCCAGAGAACAATATGGTGTTTCACCCACTTTGTTTCTGAGACAAAGTTTCTCACTGGTCTGAAGATTGCCAGATGTTTGCCAGGGGTCTAGGCTCACTGAGCAGAAAGGCCCAGGGATTTGTTTCTGTCTTTCCAGTGTTGGAATTACAAGGCCTGCAACTGTTTTACAATATGCTTTTGTTAATACAGACACATTGCTGCACATTAGATTTCCAAAACTTATTTATGTTGCATGAATGAAACATTGTATTAATTAACCATTGTTTCTCTAGCACTCCCCCTTACAGTCTCAGAGACCACAGTGACCTTTGTCTCTTCTACTTTGACATTTTAGATTTATGTATCCGTGAGCCATTTGTTTTTTTTTTTTTCGTTATTTTACCGAGCATAAAGTCTTATAGGTTCATACATAATGTTGCAAAGGTAATTTTATTTATATATATGTAAATAATGTGTGAATGTGTATGCATATATATGTGTATGTTCATGTACAGGATGTATGTCTATGTATATGATGTATACACATGTATGAGTTATTGTGTTATTTATCTATAGACATGCTGCAATAACAATGATATCTGGAGAGTAGTCTGAGACCCAGATTACTTTCTGTTTTTGGAGTCATATCTGCATGTGAGGTTTCTGCTGTTAAGTTTTTGAACAACCTTCCCAGTGGTTTGCACAGTGCCTGTACCCATTACATCCTCAGTAGCTGTGTAGAAGTTTTCCCTTTTTCCACATTCTCATATTCTCACTGACACTTCCCCTTTGTTTTATTGACTATAGATGTCCTACTGCTTATGTGTCTGTTTACCTGCATAAACCAGCAGGACTGTTTGAGAGTTCAAATACAAACCCACACATAAACATCAACTGGTTTTTACAAGGATGTCAGGAACTCAGAATAGGGAAAAGAGAGTCTCTCTAGAAACTTCATCTCCGTAAAAAAATTTCACTGAACACTTGACAGGGTCTATTTTAAATCTAAATTGTTTTGAAAAATGTGAAAAATTAATGACATTAAACTTTCTATTCCTGGCATATATTCCAACTAATGTATTTGGTTTTCTAGTATAAAAATTATTCATGTCTTCAGTTAAGTATATTATTACTAAATCTTTTGTTCTTTTTGATTCCCCTTCTAGTGTAATTGACTTTTGGATGGATCATCATTAATGTTTAGAAGTGTTAATTTTTGCATATTTTTTGTATTTTTAACATTATTAACTTTTTTTCATTGATTCTAAGAATTTGTAGCATCTTTGTTTTCCACATGTAAGATTATATCACACACTAAGGGAGATACCTTTAACCTTTTTCTTGGTTTGATTTTAATTTCATTTTCTTACCCAGTTTTTCTGTTTGGGGAGGCCTTCCATTAATCTGGTGCCTTTTGACTCTTAGTGGGAAAAACCTTCAAATTTCAGCATTGAGTGTAATGTTAGTGTGAGCTTCTTATAGATCACCTTTCTTTGTGGTTGATGGTGAGTCTTTCTTTAACAGGGGTTCATCATGGCTAGAGCTAGCCATGGGGATGCTTCTATGTTTACTGTCACATCCTTGGTTCTAGGTCCGGTTAAAAGGGAATGGATGGGCATGTCTGCACACAAGCAACTCTTTCCAGGACCACAGACCTGCAAATTTCCTCTGAGTCTAGAGTAATAGGCCATAATAGGCCTGCTCCTTCATTTAGAGCTGGACCCAGGAAGATGGACCAATTACCAGTACAGACCTGCTTTTCTGGAAGTAGTTTTCTTCTGTTTTGGGGGGTCTGTGACTTTATCAAAACCTGTATCTGGAGTCTCATAAAGTCACATTTGTGGTGGTTAGTAATTCATCTATTCTTTATGGAGAGATGAAGGTTGGAAAAACCTTTATTTTGCCATCTTGCTGACACCAGAAGTTTCCATTTCAGAAATTTTAAGACACAGCATCTTAGGCCACCCTAAGAGGATGTTACATCACCGAACAATTTGTGAAGTGCTGAAATCTTCAAACCAGCTCTAATGGAGAGAGAGAGAGAGAGAGAGAGAGAGAGAGAGAGAGAGAGAGAGAGAGAGAGAGAGAGAGAGAGAGAGAGAGAGAGAGAGAGAGAGCTTTGTTACCTGACATGTGCTTTCTAACCAGACAATGCCTGTCCCATCAATGCCTAGAGAAAATACTCACTTCATAATCATTTGTAAAACTCTAGAAGGAAAATTTAAAAAGCTTGTGAACAGTTATAAGTCAGTCCACGCAGTTGCATTAAAGCACATTATTAGCTCAGAAAGCTTGGATTCTACTGGTTAAAAATCCAGAGTCTGCCGAAAGGTTGGTGAAAGTCATTTTATGATGAACACCAGCAGCTCGGAGATTCACAGTAAACACTTGATTTAATCATTTTTTCCTCTGCTTGTTCCCTGAAGAGAACTGTCTGCTTTATTTCTATTTCCATGTTTAGACATTCACGAGGCAAGCTTCATGCGAGTGTGCATGGATTGAGATAGCAGACCTCAGTTTGCTATGGATTAATAGTGTACAGATCAAAGGAAAATGCTAATACGAGGACACGGCAAAGGCAGAAGCTGATTTTATTGTGGGTTCCATGTTGTACTTTTTGCTTTGTCAGTGAACAGAATAATGTGAACCTGAAAATGAATGGAGGTTTCGGCACTACAAAGTGACTCCAATACAAAGTCAGAGTGAAGAAAATGAGAAAAAAATAGAATCATCAAAAAATTTGTTGGTGTTACATGGTGTTTCAATTGGGTCCTTCATTGCTTTGCCATAGACACTTCTCTTGTCAATACTCTCTTCTTTTGCACCATATGCCTGCCATCTCATACATTATATTCATTCATATAATTTCATCTACCAGTAATAAGTCAGTTGTTCTCAGAAGGCATATTTCATTTAGTCACTTTGCCTGGGAGCATGTAATGTTGTCTGAATAAGGATAACAGCAAATGCTTTCTCTTATAAGATCCTTTGGCACATGGGGACTTAAAAGAAAAAAATTAGCTTTCCATATTGTAATGATATTATAATAGAAATGATGGCTTTTATTTTCTTTTGCATTATGTGTGTGTGCATATGCATGTGTACGTGTGTGTGTGTACGTGTGTGTGTGTATGTGTGTGTGTGTATGCACTTGTGAGCGCAGGTGTCTGTGGAGGCCAGAAGAGAGTGTCATATCTTGTGGAGCTAGGGTTACAGGCATTTGTGAGCCACCTAATGTGGGTACTAGGGACCAAACTTGGGTCCTCTGAAAGAGCAGGATATGCTCATAACCATTCCACTAATTCTCTACCCCCAGCTCTGCTGACTTTTATTTTCATTACTCAAAGGTTACAGCTCTTATTGTTAGCTTTGTGCCAATCAAGAAAAAAAAAAAATAGGAGCCAGTCCCACAATACCCAGAGGAAGCTCCACTCCCAGGCGCTCTGACTCACCCAGGATCAGAAGTGTGCTGACACACCCAGGATCAGAAGTAAGCAGGAACAAACATCTGTCCCAACACTGGGAGTAACTGGGACCAGCTTGATCAGGCAGGCACACAGGAACTCTGCCAGCCCAGTGACTCTGGTTCCTTCTGGTCTGTCTAGGTTAGTGTTCTG
>NW_022196906.1:77098858-77100631 GCF_008632895.1 Mastomys coucha | reverse complement strand
TAAAAAAAAAAAAAGAAAAAAAAATAGGTCCATTGCAGGAACCACGGGTACCATTATGTTGGAGAATATAGAATTCTTCCTTTCAAATGATCAAAACTGTATCCTTTTTTGTATCTTTAACTTCAGAGGGATATGAATATGAATGTATATAATTATCCCTTTTTCTTAGTTTTCACTAGACAGTTACTTGTCTTAAATAAGTAGATTTTGTCAAAGTATTTTGGGTCTCATCATGTGAGTCTATTACAAAAATATAAAATGCTGCCAAAATGCAAAATGTATAGTTGGCAAAGATTTGACTAATTGGTAGTAGGATGTTGGTAATTGGTGGAAGTCCATAATTAATGAGGAAATGAGTCCATTTCATGTCTCACTGTTTCCAGAGAAGTCATAAATGACTCTTGGTTTGGTTCTGTCTCTTTCCTTTCTACTTTGCCAGAATTACTTTATATCCTAAAATACCTGTTAATGCCTCCCAGATATCTAAAGCAGATTGCTTTATAATGAGTAGAAATCCACACAAGTGTAAGGAATCTGTTTATTTCGTTCCCTAGTAATGAGAATGTGGCTTAAAGTATGAAAAAATCTGCATTAACTGCCTGTGAATATTTAGTGTTTTTCTAATTAGATTAGAAAGTTCCCAGTAAAGAATGATAAAAATCAAAATTATCAGAAACTAGATTTTGATATTTAATGGAACAACTAGATACCAAAACATAATAAATGTTACATATAAAAAGGGGAGAGAAGCTCATATTTAATCTGGAAAGCAATGTGTGTGTGTGTGTGTGTGTGTGTGTGTGTGTGTGTGTGTGTGTGTATGTGTATGTATTTGTGTGTAATTTGATGTACAGTCAGATGGTACCTAAAACTGTGAGACTGCCAGAACCAATGTAGATTTCCTTCAAAAGCAGAGTGGGCAACCAATGGTCCACAATGCACTAAAGAATTTTGCATTGGAAATGGCAGAGGAAGGTCAAAGATGCTGGCTCTTGCAGGATCATTTATCAGATCATCCAATTATAAACATGTTGGGCCGGGTGTGAAATGCCAAAGAATGATGCTAAGTCTAAAGAGGTTTGGCGGTAGACAGAATGACAAATGAACTGGAGTTCACCACATCCATCCCTTTTGGAAACACTGGAGTGGAAAATGCCACTAACATTCATTCATCAATAGAGGGAAGGCTCTTGAGACTGTAGCTAGATTTGGACTCCAGCTTTTTTTTCATACAATCTGGTCAATATCTCAGTTTTCTTGTCTTCGTACACTACCTACTTCATACTGTTTTCATATGGAAGTCTGTAGAGACACAAGGTCATACTTATTTTTATTTAATACTGCCTTCAATAATTTTTGAAGATATCATTTTCTGCATTTAATTGAAGATAAGGAAGAAATTGTTCTGAGAACACACAATCACTGAAGTTAAACTTGATCAACTTCATTCCTAAATCCTTTTTTCAACTTGATCAATTTCATTCCTAAATCCTATTTTCAATAAATTATGCCCTCACTTGTAAAACTGATAAGACACAGATTTCTCAACAAGTATCATTTCAATTTAATTATTCATTTACTCATTAATTAGAACTTATTGTATTCTTAGGCATTCCACACAAAGCACAGAGAGAGGAGAAAACATTAGTGTTAAGTGCAATGAGATAAAAAGATTGTTATCTGCTGTCTGACGGTGTATAGAAGGACAAAGTACAAGGTCATACCCTACCTCGCACTACAGGAATTTGTCAACAAGTTGGTAGATAAGAACAC
>NW_022196906.1:77064822-77098848 GCF_008632895.1 Mastomys coucha | reverse complement strand
AAAAAAAAAAATCAATCAAGAAATAAAAATTTCAGGCTTAAAATCCCATTTTCAATGTTATATAATTCTACGAACATTTATGTATAAATACAAAAGGAAAGATATAAATATGTAAGTATATTTAAATCAATAGTATTTTAAAAGATGAAATAGAAATAATGAAGTCTGAAGTATATATCAATGTGTCACTTAATATATCTATTCACATTCTATCTATCTTGTGTGTGTGTGTGTATCTTGATATATCAAGACAGAATTATGTAGGAAAAATAGAGAAGACCTAATAACATTTCTGAGTTAAATATAATATAACAATATTCATGTGAAGGACTTGGGGGAGTTAACATTGGGGTATTACTAGGAAGGGAGAAGAGCAGATGAAGAATGCTTGAATGGGCAATTGAACCAACAAGTCCTCTAAAAAACCTGGGATTGTGAACTAGCACAGAATATGTTGGGATCAGTTATTTCCAGGACATGAAAAACATGTCTGTTACCTTGCTAAGTCAGCTGGAGAGGGAGAGGGGGTATTGAACTGTGGTTTTCATTAGAGATTTGCATTCCTGGACTTTTCTTCAGGCTGTATAACTTTGTCCTAACAACAACAAAAGAAGAATCAGTACTATAGTCATAAAACCTCAGCACTGAAGGTGAGGAGTCTATTAGAAAAATATGGACTAAAATAGATTGATGCAGGAAGAGAAGATAACAAACAAGCAAACAACAGCAAGAAAGGAGAAGAAAACAAAAAAAAACAACAGGAAGAACCTCGAGGTCAGCAGTAGTCAATAGTTTTCAATATTTTTTCTCTTTATGAAGAGGGGATTGGATCTCAGTAATCAATGTGTTTGCTCTTTATGAAGGGGAGATTGAAGCAGTTGAAACTTTGTATAAGTCTATGCACTATATATATATGTTACAGTTATTACAATATATACAATATAAATACATACATACACATGGATTCAATTATATCTATGTCTAATACATTGTGTGTTTGTATGATGTATCAAGGTTAAGTGTTCATGCTTGTGTGTGGACGTGTGTACATGCAGGTGTATATGAACCTTTGTGAGTGAGGTGTCTTACTCTTTACTTTTTGAGGCAGAGTCCCTCTCATTACCAGATAGGCCAGTCTAGCAGGCCACAAGCTCCAGCAAGCTCCTCCTGTCTTTGCTGTCCCAACACTGGGATTCCTGGTATGCACTCCTGTCTTAGTTTCGGTTTTATTGCTGTGAAGAGACACCATAAACAAGGCAATTCTTGTACAGGACAACATTTAATTGGGGGCTGGCTTACAATTTCAGAGGTTTAGTCCATTATAATCAACGTGGGAAGCATGGCAGCATACAGGTAGACATGGTGCTGGAGAAGGAGCTGAGAGTTCTGCATCTTGATCCACGGGCAGACAGTAAGAAACTGTGTCCCACACTGGTTGGAAATTGGGCATAGGAGACCTCAAAGCCCTGTCTCCATAGTGACACACTTCCTCCAACAAAGCCATTCCAACTCCAACAAGGTCATGCCTTCTATTATTGCCATTCTCCATGTGCCAAGCATTCAAACACATGGGTCTATGGGGGCTGTACTTATTCAAACCAACACACCTGCCATGCGTGGAATTTTATGTGGATGCTGAGGATCTCAACTCAGGCCCTAGTTTTTATGCATCAATCACTTTTACCCACAGACGATTCAACCAAGCACCTAGTCTATAAGTGTGCGATTGAGAAATCACAGTCAGTGCCTTTGGTCTTTGTAAATTTCCAAGAAAATTTCATTTAAGTTATGGAGTAAATGTGGTCATTGTATTGTATTTGAAATACATATTAGAAATGTATACTTAGATACATGTGTGTACCTGGATGTATACACAACCCACAGACCTATGATGCATAACTCCAGGTAATCATGAACTCATCCTTCAAGGGTATATAAAATAGGGATTTTGCCAGTTTGGATAGAGGAGGAATGAATGAGGTGAACAAAGTGATGTTTTCCCTGTCTGTCTAGGGTCTAAGGAGAATGGTTGTATACACCTTGTGTACCTAGATCTTCCTGTCTCAGTGTATGGGTCCCATCTCCTTTTTGTCTTAGCAGACGTAAGCACCAGGAGTGGTTTGTGCTTTTGCAAGTCCATGTCTACACAGCCACATGGGAACTTGTCCCCTGATACTCATTTTGGGAGAGAGAACAGTTCAAATACTCCTGTCTTTAAATTTACTCATCACCTCCAAAGCTTTAATCAAAATCCTTTATTGTGGTTATCACAGGTTCCCTAAATTCTATGATAGCATAAATTATACCACATCTCCTCAGAGTTCTAGTTACCTGGAGGGTATTTTCAACCTCCTTCAGTAAGAGCCAAAGAGAAAAAATGGACTCCAGTCCCAGACTAAATAAATCTAACAAAAAGTGAAGGTATTTTTTAATCTCTACTAGTAATGGACATCATATGTAGAATGGATTAATTTTAATTAGTGAATTGAAAAAAGCCTGCCAGGAAATCAGTTATTAAACAAAAAAGCCAAAAAAACCAAAAAAAAAAAAAAAAAAAAAAAAAAAAAAAAAAAAAAAAAAAAAAGAAAAGAAAAAAGAAAAAAGAAAAAACCAGATTGGATTATTTTCTGTCCTGAAATCCAATTCGTTAAAGTGTTGAAATGTTCCATTTTTCACAAGGCACATGCTGATATCTAGCTAAAAACCAATGTAAGCCATGTCTCAGTTTGTCAATAAGATTATTGTTCTATGTGCGCGTGAGTGTGGTGTAAGTGTGTGCCTGAATGTGCATTTATAGAGGACAGGGAAGGACTTCAGGCGTCCTGCTCAGGGTCTTCTACTGATGCTGGAGTGAAGGTAGTAGTCCCTACTGATCCTGCTGCCTCTGCTCCTCTGCACTGCCTGGGTTACAGGCATGCACAGCACATCCAAGCCTTTCACATGTGTGTGCGGTCCTCACACATACATAACAAGTGTTCCCATGACAATAATAAACACCACGCATACTTTAATCACCAGCTTAGGTTGAAATAGAAATGAAGCCAGTTTGGAAGAAAATAGTGTGATATGATGTGCTTGCAAAGACATCCTCTGCCACAAATTATATTTTTTCTATTAACAGAAGAAAATGTTAGCATGATTTATGGCAAAGGCCAAGAGCACATTTAACTTGTTACGGAAAATAAAACAGCAACAACCCACGGGATGTGAAGTCTCCCCTCCTGCTGACTAGAGTAAGAAGTCTGCTCTGAGGTGCCATGCAGGAGCACACGGATCTTGATCCTTGCTGTGGAATTGTATGAACCACTGTGATGACGACTGACTAACAAGCCCAGTTCCTGTTTCTTTCTAAAATAGACTTCATAATTACTTTATAGAAAGATGTTTGCAAGCTCTCCCAAAGCAATTCTTTCTTTCCTAGAGATTTTGCCCTTACGGATGGCTCTTTTATATATCTAACCACACAATAGTGTCTGTTCATATTTTCTCCGTAGGAATTTGGTGATTTGTCAGATACCCGATGAAGCTCTGATTGAGCTCATAAAAACGGCCTATGCCATTGAAAACAAAGAGATGCCCTGCTGCCCAGTAGGCTTGTGCTCACCAACGATGGGTGGCATTGTGAAGAAACTGTTAGTTCCCAAAACAATTATATTAAAATCCAGATTCTTTGGCCACTTGGACTCAAATTTTGGTAGAATTTGGTTTATTGGACATGCCAAAATACTCTTACATGACACAATTTCCTGAAACTTGGTTCAAATTTAGTTATCTCACTTTCCTAGGGTCAAACAAAAATGGCTTCTGCTAAGCCCACTGTGGAAAGTGGGCATGGGAGAGACAAAAGACCTAGCTCAGAATTCACAACAAGCTGACTCTGTTGGCTTTCCTATGGAGTTCGTATCCCATATGGGACCTGCAATCCTTTCTTCTGTTCTTCCGTAACAGTCCCCAAGTTCCATCCACTGTTTGGCTGTGGGTCTCCGTATCTGTCTGAGTCAGCTGCTGGGTGGAACCTCTCAGAGGACAACATGCTCCTGTGTGCAAGCATATCAGAGTATCATTAATAGTGTCAGGTATAGCTTGGTCTTCATGTTGGTCCCAAACAACTGGAGCAGTGGCTCTCCCACAAGCTGTTACCTGCTCTAGCTGGGTTGCCTTGTCTGGAGAGGAAGTGCCTAACCTCTCAGAGACTTGAAGTGCCAGGGTTTGGGGGAGGTATACCCACGGGCCCCCACTGGCTCAGAAGAGAAGGAGATAGGGGATGGGGAAAGGATTGTGGGAAGGGTGGCCAGGAGGAGGGCAATGAGTGGGATGAAAATGAATAAATAAAAAATTAAATTAAATTTAAAAAAAATCACAAGTAGCACAAAATAGGAGTGGGAGACAGAGCCTTCCCTAGCAATGTATGCCAAGGAGGGTACTCTGAACCTCAGGTACAGGGCTCGAGCAAGGGGTAAAGACAAAATCAGGTAGGACTTTTGTGCATCAGCTAATAGCAGAGACCTCAAGGTGAGGGCTTTGAAGTGGTTTATTTTTTTCAATCTTTAAAGCTTTATTTCATCTTATTTTCTAATTGAAACATAATGATTATACCTACCTAGGGGTGAGGCAACCTGATACATATAATGATTAACTTATGGTGATCAACAGATTTGTAACCTCAAACCATTTATCATATCTTTGTGATGAGAACATGAAAAATCTTTTTATTTATGTTTTGTAGCTAGACAATGCATTATTATTAATAGTCACCCTATTATGAGATGAGGACTATAAAAGGACTAAGTTCTGTTCACTATAGAGCTAAGTCTCTGTTAATTAAGCTCTCCCTTGCCCTCCCCCTGGTTTCTATCTTTCATTTTTGTTTTTATTAGATATTATCTTTATTTACACTTCAAATGTTCTCCCCTTTCCTGATTTCCCCTCTGAAAAAAACCCCTATTCCCTCCCCCGTCTCCCTGCTCGCCAACCCACTCTCTCCTGCTTCCTGGCCCTGGCATTCCCCCACACTGGGGCATAGAGCTGTGAACTGTTTTATAAGAATAGTTTGAAAAAAATAAATAAGCACATTAAATTTCAGTCTACAAAATAAATAAATTAATAATAATAATGATGATGATAATGATGATGATGATGATGATGATAATAATAATAATAATAATAATAATAATAAAAATAATGATAATAATAATACAAAAAGCCAAGCAAGCAAGCAACAAAAACAGGGAGGTAATAGGTGAGAAAAAATGGGAAGGTTCTGGAAGGAATTTAAAGGTGTAAGAGAGGAGAGGATTTTTTTTTTGCTAATGAGAGGCTATCGAAGGAAATCACAAAGTTTTGGGTTTTGCAGGTGACTTTAGTCTCAGGTTGCAGGGTGTGCTTGCTGATGTACTCACTACAGGTCAGGCTCAGGGATGGGGATAGACCGAACACAGGAAAGAAATATTAGAAAATCTGGGTGTGTCCAGGCCAGAATATCAGAGGAGAAAGAAATCAATCAGGGCTGGCATTTTCTTACCACACTTTCTGCCAAATGCTACTGGCTCTGAATTAGCATACGTCCTTTTCCCCAGGTTCAGCAACTGCGTATGGTCATTTCACATAGTGTCTCCAAGGCAAGTAATGAATGCTTCCAGAAACACCTGCTAAACAAAACGACACATTAAGCACGTTGTTGCAGAGATTCAGCCCTTGTTGTTGAGATATCTAAATTTCACTACCTTTAGACATTCTTCATAAACACTTTTGATTACTCTATCTGTCCTCTAGTTTCCTTAGCCACTGTGACTTTAATGTATCTAACATTTTTAGGTAAATGGTAACTATTAAATTCAGCATGTATACCCCAACCACCATCAAGGACTAGGAATTCTTCCAACATAGATCTTGTCTGTGAAATCGTTGTACCCTGTCACACTGTAGACAAAGTAAGAGCTTCCTAAGTGCTTTCTAATTCATTGGCTCCATCATTCCTAAAGTTTGGTGGTCATAAATTTTGCTTCTTAATGGGGATTTTTTTTTTCATTAGGATGTCTGAATAGCTTTGTAATTTTTTCAGAGGTTTTAAAATCCATTAAACACTTTTGAATTTTATAGAAAAGGGTTTACAACTGTGAAACACAAATCTAATGATATGTTTAGAAACAAGATGAGCTTTACTTATGTATTTAAGATTTGTGTAGAGTCAGGTGGTGGTGGTGGTGCATGCCTTTAATCCCAATACTTGGGAGGCAGAGGCAGGCAGATTTCTGAGTTTGAGGCCAGCCTGGTCTACAGAGTGAGTTCCAGAGCAGCCAGTGCTATACAGAGAAACTCTGTCTGGAAAAACAAAAACAAAAACAAAAAAAACAAAAACAACAACAAAAAAGATATGTGTAAAATAGGCCTTAATTTTATGATTTGATGGGTATAAGCTTGCCTGTGGCCCTGTAAAGCTGAGAGAGGATACTTGAAGTATTTGGGTGTGTAATGAATAGCTTCATCTTAATGTTAACTGGACATTTTGTCTTATTTTGTTAGCTGGACATTTTGTCTCTTGACAGTGTTGTCTGCATATTAAGTTCATGTTTATGATTTAGAAATTTTGGTACAGGATCAAACAATTACTTTAACTGGACATTAAAGGAAGTTTGTGCAGGTGGTAATAAATCATGCCAATTGAAGAAAGAGAGTTGGAAAAATGTTAGGCAAGTTATATAAAAAGTTAAAACTGAGGAAATACAATCTAAGGAATATAGGTTTTTTTTTCACTTAATAATTAACTAAATAATCAAATCTACAATTTTCTACTCCTTTGAGTCTTGTGTTATAGGTTGGTTGCCATTGGTAACTAAATATGACCAGATTCTTATGTAGAACATGATATTTCAGCTGCCTTTATAACTCTGAAGCATTCTAGGAAAAGTTCAGTCCATGTGACACAAATTGTTACTTTTGTCTGTAATCTATAGGATGTGGATGAAATTACCTAGCCTCCTAGAAATGATGCCTCTTAAGTCCCTTCCACAGTGACTGTTTGCCCTGCTACATTTGTTTTGCAATCCAATAGAGGCCTAGAATTCTTGGAAGGTAACTACCTTATTGCATATTCTTTTCCCAAGGGCCTTTTTTCTTTTCTTTTTTCTTGATTAAAACCTATTTGTTTCTCTTCTGGAAAAAACAGCTTAGATTTATGTTCTTTTCTTGTCTGATCAGAATACCTATACAAGCAGCATAACTTCTATTTTATTTTTGAAATGAAGTTTTTGGTTCAGATTTATCTGTTTCCCCCTATCTTTGGCCTCCTTCTCTTGTTCAGTGAATAGAGGGGAACACACATTTAGTATTTATTAAGTAGCTACAATTTCCTAAACTGATGTACCTGGTTTCTGCTTTTAAGCAGAGGGAGACCTATAGCAAATTTTAATTGTTTCTTCTTGCACATGTAGGTGGGTGCACATTTGTCCATGTGTGTGCATTTGTGTGTTTTTATGTGTGTAACCCAGAGGTTGGTGCTGCATGTCTTCCTTGATTGTTTTCCGTTTATTGACTGAACTCTGTCACTGAACCCTGAGCTCATGGATCTGGGTATTCTAGCTAGTCAGCTTGCTCTGGAAATCTCCTGCTTCAGCTAGGGTTAGCAGGTAGACCACCATGTCTGCTTGGTTTTTATCTGGGTACTGGGGTTCCTAACCCCTGTGCTCACACTCTCACAGAGGGTGCTTAGCCTACCCAGCCATCTTTTATCTCCAGAAGTCCTACCTAAGACAATTCTCAGATTGTTTGGAAGAACTTGGTGTGTTGCTTATATAATGGGAACTCAACTCCTTATAAGTCTTAGTTTATTTATTCTTAAGATGAAAAAGCACAGTGACTCACAGTTAGATCATTATCATCATTATAGTGTCAGCTTTAGCCCCTTGGTATTTTAGATAAGAGAGAAA
The DNA here is from genome assembly GCF_008632895.1 of Mastomys coucha. Lineage (NCBI taxonomy): Eukaryota > Metazoa > Chordata > Mammalia > Rodentia > Muridae > Mastomys > Mastomys coucha. The sequence goes on along the minus strand of NW_022196906.1, from coordinate 77,090,923 downwards.
GCAAGAGAGAGAGAGAGAGAGAGAGAGAGAGAGAGAGAGAGAGAGAGAGAGAGAGAGAGAGAGAGAGCAATCAAATGATGCCTGAGCCTTAGGCACAGAAATTGTATTGCTGATGATGTGATGGATCTCTCCCTTGGGACTGGACTCCACAGCTTTGCATTTTTATTGCTGTGTGGTTTTCTGTAATAGTTGCAAATAAAAATTTCTTTGATGAGGGATGAAGACTGCACTTATTTGTGTATATAAGAACAAGTATTTGGAATATAGTTAGGGATTACAGTGGTTTAGTAAAGTGGCTGGTTTATATTCTCCTTCAAGACCCATGTCTTCACTAGTCTTGTTTGCTGGCTAGGTTTCCAGTGCCAGGGATGATTTCCCTCTTGTTGAGCAAGTCTTCAATTCAATTAGAGAGCTGTTGGTTACTGCCAAGGTATACGGGTCAGTAGTGAAGCCTTAGGGATATATGATATTGAATAGTCATCCTTGAAAACATACAAAAGTAGCATGGCATAGGCTGAGCAAATTGTACTTACATGTTTAGGGACATATATGTATATATTATATATATGTAGTTAACAACAATTAATGAACAACAGAGGCCATGGATTTGAAAGATAGCAAGGAGGGGATTGTGGGAGGTTTTGGAGTGAGAAAAGGGAATGAAGTAATTATATTATAATCTCAAGAAATAGAAGAAATAATTAAAAACAGATTTAGCAGTAGAACATCAAGACAAGAAATCTCCTAAATTAGCTAATAGAGTGGGTTGAAATTGCCTCTTGGTTCTTTCAATGAGCATTACTTCACTGTAAGCATTCAAACACTCCATGGTTTTTTTTTTTTTAATTGAGAATAGATCATTTGTCATGCAGTATATCTTTATTCCGGCGTCTCTTCCCTCTACTCCTCCCAGTTTCCTTCCATCCAGATCCCATCCCATCCAGATCCACTCCTTATATGTTTTTCATTAGAAAACAAACAGGCATCTAAGGTATAATAATAAAATATAATAAAATAAGACAAGACAATGATATTTATATTCACCCTTTAAGAATTTCACACAATGCATTTGATTACAGTCTCTCTCCTCCTCTGACTACTTCCTGATCCTCGCCCACATCCATACAAACCAACTTCATATTCTTTTTCTATTTAAAAAATAAAAAGATGGTCATGGTAGAGCATGAATATTATCCCAGAACTCAGAGACAAAGTCAGGCAGATCTCTGTGAGTTGGAGGCCAGCCCGGAGTATACAGTGAGTTCCAGACCAGCTAGGGCTGTATAATGAGACTCTTTCAAAACAAAATAAAAACAAAAACCATGGAGTCCAGTTTGTGCTGGTTGACTACTCCTGAGCATGGGGGCTGCCAGAATCTGGTTGATACAGCTTGATTGATGGATAGGTCCCTCCACTGAAGAAACTGACGTTCTCTGTTCTAGCAGCTGTCTATTGAAAATAGCTTCTTGGCTAGGGGTGGGAATCTTTGTGTCCAGTTCCCTCCTCTGTGCTGGGATTCTGTCTGGCTTCAGCTCCTGCAGGTCTTATGCATCCTGTCACAGTATCTGAATTTATATATGCCTTTCCATATTAGTCCACACTTAGATTTCTGAATAGTGACCTTAAATGTTTTAATTTTGAAAAAATAAAACTTATGAAATATTAGAAAATAGAACAACAGAAAAGCACTACAACACCACCAAAAAAAAAAAAAAAAAAAAAAAAAAAAAAAAAAAAAAAAAACCACACACACACACACACACACAAAAAAAACTCAAGATAATCCCAAATTTACCACCTGGAATTTAATGTTGCTTACAAATTATTTTATTTTCTTCAACTTCTACTTTAAGTGTCATAGAAAATATTTTCAAAAAGGTTAACCATTGTGGACCCAACAAAAAAGTATTAATGTAAATTCATTGAAAATGCACTAGCATTTTCAAATATATGCTTTCTATGGCTAAATAAAGCATAGTTATACACAATTTCCTCCAACAGACACAGTAGAGACTGGCTTGCTTTACTTTCACTATTCTCTCAACTGAACTAATAGTAGAAAACTTTCACTTGGTTGTGACTACAAAACTGTTTTGCCCTTTCTCATGTTTCATTCTTTGGTAATTTATATATACTGATCGTGACTAATTATTGTTACTTGCCAATTTGATATAAGCTGACAACCCCTGAGAGATTGTCTAGGTTGGGCTGGCTGGTGGGCATTCCTTTGAGAGCTTTTCTGGATTATGGTATTGAGGTGAATAGATCCACACTGAAAATGTGTGGGACCGTGGGTGGCGCCATTCCCTAGACAGGGGATCCTGGACTGTAGAAACATGGAGATATATGAGCTGAGCACTACTATGCCATGGATTGTTCTTTCTTCTGCCTGCAGGCACGTGACCAGCAGCTTTAAGATTCTGCAGTCTTCACTTCCCTACTATAATGACTGTGTGGCAGCTGTGAGTTAACTAATCCTTCCTTAAAGTCTCTTGTCAGTGTACTCAACCATAACATCAGGCAATGAAGAGAGACACTCATCTTCCTCTTTCATTTCTTTTCTCTTTAAGTCACCTGTATTTACATCCATTCATTTTGGGAGTAACCCATTTACTATTTACTGGCCATATAGTACATCATCTAGGACAAAGCTATCTATGCCAAAGTGACAAAGGGAACGTCCCCAAGCTGCAGTCTCTTAAGCAATATGGCTGCTTTGTTCTCATGTAAACAATGTTGAGAAGGGGCGATTTCATGATACCTGGCAGCTCCTCATCACCAGTGCAAACTCTGCCTGCCTTACCATGCTCAGCACGCTCAGCTTCTAGATCCCATGCTTCAAATTTCTTGGTTTTGTGGTTCATGCTTGTGGTTTGGGATAGCTTTTGAGGCTCTAGTTCCCACATCCACTTTCCAAACAGCAGGAAATTAAAAAAAGAGAGAACATTGCCAGGGTTTAATAATTAAGGGAGTTAGACCACGCTTTTATAATTAAAGAAGAATGGAATAATGGATACTGAGTGGGAACCAATGGGCTTTGTATCCCTCTACATAATCTGCCAAATGCAGGCTGCTATTCAATTATTCCGAATGCGGGCTTATTTCTTTATTTCTCTCATGCTGTGGCTTTGTGGAATGTCTGGGTCAGCTGCTTTTGTGTTCTGCCTCTGAGATGCTGGGACTTGCTTTTGGTGAGAAAAGTAACAACCTGATTAAATTGGCATTGGAAAAAAGTCTCTCGTTATGTAGAAATGCAGATGCTGTAATACTGTCTGCTAAAAGCTATTAAATGGCTTTCTTGGCAGGCATATTATTGTAAATAGTCTCACACTGGATAATTTTAAAGCTATATAGTAGTGATAGCCAGAGAACAAACAGGATAGCCATGGTATGATAATCTTTCTGTTCGACCTTCCTTTATCACTGTTTGCCAGTACTGATTTTTAGTCCTTCACAAATGCTAACTCCCTGGAGTGTTCCACTCCCACTATTACACACATAGTGGGGCTTTCTCACAGGCCACATGACTTCTGATGACACCACCAGTTTTGGATAGTTGACTGTATGCTTGCTATTCTCTACCTAGGATTTTGTGTTTAGACTTCTTCCATAGTAGATAGCAGGACATATGGACTATTTAAACCATAGAATTTGAGAAGGTTCAGAAACCTATAATTTCCATGTTGCAATTGTGCCACTTTCATACATCAATGACATTCTGATCAAATCTCCCATTAACATTTTTACCCAGTTTCTAATTTTCTTCCTTTCTCCAAATGTTCTTTTTTCATGTCACCTTACTTTTCTAGATTTCTTTCTATGTTTAGGACCCCATTCTACATGGTCTTATTTCACTTTTATAGAAGATTTCAAGTAATTTGCGCATATGAATACGGAGGCTGCAGTTAAATGCAAATTTAAACCTCGGATGTTTTGAGACCTAAAACCCTAACAGCTGTTCTTTTCCATTGTGAGAGGATTCCTTACTCTCTCTGACAAGGTTCGGCTAGAGTCTTTTGTTACCAATTCTGATGTAAACATGAACAAAATTTCCTGGTGATAGGAAGAGATAAAGAGAGGAATGGAAAGAAAAAGAAAGGCAAAAAGCAAAGAAGATGAACATTAGCCTAATGGCAAGTACACTTCGCACCCAAAAAGGAGGTTTATAACATAAGAGTGATGGGTGTTGCTTACAGATAATAGGTAAGCTGATGCGGAGAGCAATCAGAGTGTACTCTCTTGATAATCTCACAGTCAGCTAGTCTGGTGCATCGTAGCAGGAAAACCATCCTTTACAAGAGGAACTTTGAACCACCTCTGCCTAAATTCATCCTCTTACTAATTCTATGAGCTAGATAAAGCATTTGGTCCTAGCCTCAGCCCTGAAAACCTTACTTCTTCAGAATACCTTCCGCCATTAGAGTTGAAACAACATCTTACTTCAGATATACTGTCCTTTGCAGAACAGTTTCAAGAGCTGGAATCCATCATGTTCACCACAACGAAAAGGTTCAAGCTGGACAGCTTACAAGACCCTTCATACGCAGGCTGCACTCTTTCTCGTCATGCCTCCAGATTCCTTTCTGTTCCCCCTGTGCTATACATTTTAGATCATGTTTTTTTCCCCTACAGCTTCCCTCAAAAATAAACAAGCACATTTATTTTTCCCCCATCTGTGCATCACAGAGCTGTCCATGATATCACAATACCCTCCAAAGCACAGGGGTGGAGAGAAAATGAGGTTCAAAACATGGAACTGTGTAGACAGGGTGTTACCATTATCTGTCAAATCCTCATTGCGTGGTTAGGAAGTTTGCAACCCTAATGAACAGGCCAGCTTAACATTCCATCTCCATCCTTCATTCAAAACTGACCTCATCAGCCCTCAGCATCTCTGTAGGCATCAGCCAGTTGTCCTTACCACAGGCTCTTCCTCTGTAGCTTCCCCTCAAGGTCATGTTTTAAGGCTTTTAAGAGTTTAGTTTATCCCTCTTGATTCTGTTTGTCTTGCTCAACCCTTGATTCCACATCCAAATAAGGCCATGTGAGTATCTACATAGACTACACTCTCCACGCTCATGAAAGACACTTTAATAAGATACTTCAGGCAGTTTCTTGTGGCTTGAAATTTGCCTGTTATCGTTCGCTTATTCTTTAATAGTAATACTTGCACTTCCCCATCTACCACCCCAAGTACAATCTAGGGCCCTGTCTGTGAAAGAAATGTACAGAAATGTCAAGAACAGAGCAGAGCATTGAAATCTCTCCCTGACTCCCTCCTCAGCAGCCTTCCTGTCCAGGTACTACCAATAGATACTTCTGAATGACTAAATGAAATTGCAAGTAAGACTACAGACATGGTGCCTCCAGTTCTTGTCAGAGATCTGGGTTTGTTATTCTTTTTGCTGGCATCTTCATGTACATATGCTTTGGTTTTTTTGAATGACAATTCATTTACTGAAGCTCTTAATTTCTGAGTACAGGTGCTTTCTTTTTTGTGTACATGATATTCAGTTCAAACTGTTTTTTTTTTTTTTTTTTTTTTTTTTAAATCTCAATCACTTGATTTTACCAGTGAAGACTCAGGTGCCAGATGCTGTGGTGAAAGCCTGGTAATTAACAAGGAAACAAAATAAAACAAAACAACAACAAAGAACCTCCTTCAAGACCATGTCTCTCCCTTCTACTTCCTGTCCATCTCTATCTGTTCTTCTGACTCCTTACTCTCTCTGGTTTTTTTTTTTTAAACTTAATAATCCTATGTTTACTTCCTGTTAACTGGTTGCTTGTTCCACCTCTTGACCTATGGTTGACTTTATTTAAAACTATTTACAGTATTCTAGCAAAAATCTCTTGGATTAAAGGTGTGTGCTAAGGCTGAGCTACACAACTAAAAACAGGTTTTTCCAGTCAATAACACAATTTCATGGTTCACAGTGTGATCAAATATCCTGCATCATCACACTGTCCTTGCTACCTTGTTTATACCTTCAAAATTAGCCAATTATTTCATCTTAAATATATTTTTTAAGGTCTTTTGAAAAGTAATATTTTGTTTCTATTACAGAGTAAATACAAAAGGTTTTCTGAATCTTATCTTTAATTTTTGAAGGTTTTGTTTGCCTCTAAGTTAGCTTTCCATTGCTAGCCTTTTATTTCCCCCGCTACTTCTGCACCATTCTCTGATAATACTGTCTGTATTGTAGTGTAGTAGCTCTTCTGTATTTGTAGCTTTGAAGGAAGTGTCATGGGATCTCATTTGCACTAGGGTCTTGCACACTATCTGGTAGAGCTAGTGTTACAAAGTTTGTGACTCATTGATGTTCGTATCCATGGAAATGAGCACAGGTGCCTGGAACTGGTGAACCTAAGGCTTCTAAGTAGAGCCTCTTCTCGGACATTTTGAGAGCTCGTGTAATAAGAAATGCTCTGAAGTCAGACTAGCAATGACCACCATCTCTTAAAGGCACTTTATATGTAATGTGACAAGCCCAAATTTCATCTTTACATTGGTACTCATTTATGATGATCCAAACTCACACTGGAAGCAATCTTTATGTTAGCAAGTGTTTTCCAAGATAACAGAATACATAGATTATATATGGGATGATCTACCACAGTGATGAAACACAAGAAGTCACATGATTTGTTTGTGGGCTTCAGTACCATTAACACTTCAGCCCCAGTTTGAAGGCCTGGTCACTGCTCCTTACAGCAACCCCCCAGCACTCCCCTCATTGCCGCCTCCCACATATGTTGATCTTGGTAAATCCACCAGGGATGTCTTCACCAAGGGCTAGGCTTTGGCTTAGTAAAACTTGATTTGAAAACAAAGTCTAAGAATGGATTGGAACTTACCAGCTCAGGCTCTGCCAACACAGAAACCACCAAAGTGAATGGCAGTCTGGAAACCAAGTATAGATGTACCGAGTATAGACTAACATTTACGGAGATGTGGAACACAGACAATATCCTGGACACTGAGATCACTGTGCAGGACCAGCTAGCTTGTGGACTGAAGCTGACCTTTGATTTATTTTTCTTGCCTAACACTGGGGAAAAAATGCTAAAATAAGAGAGGGAGCATATCAACCTGGGCTTGTGATGTGGACTTTGACATCACTGAGGCTCTTAATCTGGGGTGTTCTGGTGCTCGGCTATGAGGGTTGGCTGGATGGCTTCCAGATGAAGTTTGAGACCTCGAACTTTTGAGTGACCCAGAGCAACTTCACAGTGGGCTACAAGATGGACAAATTCCAGCTTTGTACTAATATGAATGATGGGACAGAGTTTGGTGGCTCCATTTACCAGAAGGTGAACAAGAAGTTAGAGACTGCTGTCAATCTCAGCTGGACTGCAAGAAATAGTAACACTCGCTTTGGAAAAGCAGCCAAATATCAGGTCGACTCTGATGCCTGCTTTTCTCCCAAAGTGAACAAGGCCAGTCTGATTGGCTTAGGGTACTCTCAGACCTTAAAACCAGGTATCAAACTGATGCTGTCAGCCCTGCTGGATGGCAAGAATATAAATGCTAGCGACCACAAGCTTGGTTTAGGACTGGAAATTCAAGCATAAATGAATATTGTACAATAGTTAGTTTTAAACTATTTTGCAGCAAAGCTACCTTCAGAATTTAGTGTAGCTTTTAATGTTGTATGTTGGGGATGCGAGAGTTGATAGATACCATACTAGACCTTGAGGCTAAGGATGACTTGGCTTTAAGGTTTTTAACCCTCTATCCTATGTGGGGTTAGTGAAGATTTTTTCCCAATCTGTAGGGTGCTGATTTGTCTTATTGACTATGTCCTTTGTCTTACAGAAGCTTTGCAGTTTCATGAGGTACCATTTATTAATTCTTGATATTAGAGCATCAGCCATAGGAGTTCTGTTTAGGAAATTTCCCCCTGTGCCAATGAGTTCAAGGCTCTTTCCCACTTTCTCTTCTATTAGCTGTAGTGTATCTGGTTTTATGTTGAGGTCCTTGATACAATTGAACTTGAGCTTTCTGTAAGATGACAAATATAGGTCTATTTTAATTTTTCTACATACAGACAGCCAGTTACACCAGCACCATTTATTGAAAACGCTTTCTTTTTTCCATTGTATATTTTTGACTTTGTCAAAGATCAAGTGTCCATAAGTGTGTGGTTTTATTTCTAGGTCTTCAATTCTATTCCATTGATCAACATGCCTGCCTCTGTACCAATAGCATGGTATTTATCACTATTGCTCTGTAGTAAAGCTTGAGGTCAGGGATGGTGACTCCCACAGTACTTTTTTATTGTTAAGAATTGTTTTCAATACTCTGTGTTTTTTGCCTTTCCAGATGAATTTGAAAATTGCTCTTTCCATGTCTTTGAAGAATTGTATGGGATTTTGATGGGGATTACATTGAATTTGTAGATTGTCTTTGGTAGGATGCCCATTTTTACTATATTAATTCTGCAAATCCATGAACATAGGAGATCTCTCCATTTACTGAGATCTTCTTTGATTTCTTTCTTGAGAGACTTGAATTTGTTCTCATAAAGGTTTTTCAATTGTTTGGTAAGTTACCCAAAGATTTTTTGTATTGTTTGTGGCTATTGTGAAGGGAGTTGTTTCCCTAATTTCTTTCTCAACCTGTTTATCATTTGTATAAAGGAAGGCTACTGATTTATTTGTCTTAATTTTATATCTAGCCACTTTGCTGAAGTTGTTTATCAACTGGAAAAGTTCTGTAGTAGAATTTTTGGGAATGTTTATGGATACTATCATATCATGTGCAAGTAGTGATGCCTTCATTACTTCTTTGCCAGTTTGTATCCTCTTGATCTCTTTTTGTTGTCTTATTGTTCTAGCTGGCACTTCAAGTACTATACTGAATAGATATGGGGAGAGTGGGCATCCTTGTCTTGTCCCAGATTTTAGTGGGGTTGCTTCAAGTATGTCTCCATTTAATTTGATGTTGGCTATTGGTTTGCAGTAAATTGCTTTTATTATGTTTATGTATGGGCCTTGAATTTCTGATTTCTCCAATACTTTTTAACATTATGGGATGTTGTATTTTGTCAAACACCTTTTCTGCATCTAAGGAGATGATCATGTGATTTTTTTCCCTTGAGTTTATTTATATAGTGGATTATGTTAATGGGTTTTCATATATTGATCCAACCTTGCATCCCTGGGATGAAGCCTACTTGATTATGGTGAATGATGATTTTGATGTGTTCTTGGATTCTGTTTGCAAGAATTTTATTGAGTATTTTTACATTGATATTCATAAGTGAGATTGGTCTGAAGTTCAATTTTTTTGGTTGAGTCCTTGTGGGGTTTAGGTATCAGAGTAACTGTGGCTTCATAGAACAAGTTAGGCAGTGTTACTTCTGTTTTTATTTTATGAAATGGTTTGAGGAATATTGGTATCAGGTCTTCTTTGTAGGCCTGATAGAATTCTGCACTAAATCCATCTGGCCCTGGGCTGTTTTTGGTTGGGAGGTTTTTTCATGATTTTTTCTATTTTCTTATGGGATATGGGTCTGTTTAAATAGTTTATCTGCTCTTGATTTAACTTTGGTTTGTGGTATCTGTCTTGAAAACCATCCATTTCATCTAGATTTTCCAGTTTTGTTGAGTATAGGCTTTTGTAGTAGGATATGATGATTTTTCAAATTTCTTCCATTTTTATTGTTATGTCTCCCTTTTCATTTCTGATTTTGTTAATTTGGATACTGCCTCTGGATCCTTTAGTTAGTTTTCTAGGGGCTTATCTATCTTGCTGATTCTATCAAAGAACCAGCTTTTGATCTTGTTGATTCTTTGTATTGTTCTCTTTGTTTCTATTTGGTTGGTTTCTGCCCTGAGTTTGAAGAACTCAAGAAGTTAACCAAACAGCCCAATCAAAAAAATGAGGTATAGAACTGAACTGAGAATTCACAACAGAGGAATCTTGAATAGCTGACATCTACCTGAAGACCCAGCAATAACACTCTTGGAAATATACCCAAAAGATGCCCCACCATGCCACAGGGGCATGTGTTCAACAATGTTTACAGCCTTGTTTGTGATAGCCAGAAGCTGGAAACAACCCAGATGTCCCATGACAGAAGAATGGATACAGAAAATGTGGTTCATTTACACAATGGAATATTACTCAGCTATTAAGAACAAGCACATCCTGAGTTTTGCAGGCAAATGGATGGAACTAGAGAATATCATCCCGAGTGAGGTAACACAGACCCAAAAGGACATGCATGGTATGTACTCATTAATAAGTGGATATTAGCCAAAAAAAAGTACAGACTACCAAGATACAGCCCACAGAACTCAAAAAGGTCAACAAGCTGAAGATGCCCAAGTGAGGATGCCTCAGTCCCACTTGGGAGGGAGAAGAAAGCAAACACAAGGGGTGAAGGCAGAAGGGCCCTGGGAGGGAGAGTGGACTGGGTGGGGGAGAACAGGGGAACCTGATCTGGTATTGGGTGAGGGAAAAGGACTGAAGCCCCGAGGGCCAGCAGAAAGAATGGAAAGATGTAACATCAGGAAGTAGGAGGTGGGGGGGACCTTTCAGAATGCACCAGAGACCTGGGGGTGAGGTGGGTGAGAGGCTCTCATGACTCAAAGGGAGGGACCCTGGATGAAATTCTCAACTGTGGGGAGGGGGAACTCACAGAACCCACATCCAGCAGAGAGACAGTTCATCAAGTGAGGGATGGGGTTGGCATCCCACAGTCAAAATTGTGACCCATAATTGTTCTTGTCTGAAAAAACTGCAGGAGATGGAAATGGAAAGGAGCCAGAGGAAAAGAAGGTCCAGTGATAGGTCCAAAGTTGGATCCTGCTCAAGAGGAGGTCCCAAGGCCTGACACTATTAATGAGGATATAGAGGGCTCACAAAAAGGGACCTATCATAACCACCGTCTGAAAGACCCGGCAAACAGCTGAAAGAGTCAGATGCAGATATTTGCACCCAACCAATGGACAGAAGCTGCTGACCCCTGTGGTTGAATTGACTGACTGTGAATCAAAAGACTGGAGGAGGCTGAGGAGGAGGGTTCAGTCAGAGATGATGCACCTAACTCTCAAGAGACTGGAGGTCCAAGGGAGTTTAGAGGTCTGGTGGGGCAGTGGGTAGGTGGTAGGTATATCCTCGTGGAGGTAAGGGGGAGGGGAGAAGGTATAGGATGTGGAACAGTTGGAGGGTAGACAGGGAAGGGAATGGGGTCTCAAGTGTAAACAAACAAACAAACAATAAATAAAAGATTAAAAAAAAATAGGTCTTTACCATTTCAGAGATACAGCAGAAACTCCATTCCAGAAATTATCCTTTTTAGCTGTAGGTGTGGGTTGGGGAGGAGCCCCTCTAGAGATACCAGGCTGCAAGTGGAAGCTGGGAACATGTGGACCCTTTGCAACTCTGTATCCAGTCCCCAGATGAAATTATGACTTCCGGAGCCTCGAACCCTGGGGTTCTGATCCTATCTGCTCAGAAGCATATACACACCTATGTGAAAGGGACATTTTTAGACAGATCATCATGCCCTGTTCCCATCCTAGCCCATCAGTTACTTGTTTTACTGCCACAGGCTGGCCAGCCTTGGCCCCTCAACCTGTAGGAGAAACAGAGTCCTGGTATAGGTCCGCAAGATGTCGGCGACGGATTAACAGACAGAGTTGACACAAGGGAGTGTGTACAATGAAGTACAATAGGTCTAAAGCAGCAGCCTCCTCCTCTGAATGGTGATATCCAGGCTCCCCCAGGCTCAGAGCGCTCAGGCTTGCGTGGGGCCTGGCGGAGTCCCTGGGGGCTTCAGGCCCCATCAGGATTAGAGGCTTGATTGCCTCTAAGCACACTCTGACACACACTAGGCTCAAGGTCCAGCCCATAGTTAGTAAACACCCACTATGCTAATCTTCTGGGCTAGAAGAATATGTCCCAGGGGTCCCATTCTTCTAATCCCTGGGAGTGGCTTAGCTACAATTCTAATGTGGTCTGCCCAACAAGAATGAAATGAGGATTCTAGTTGACCTTGCCCTGGGATAAACAACACCCATACTGTAAACTTCAATGCCCGACCTTCTTTCCATATCTCCCTAACAATGCTGGAGGCAATTAGTCAGAATGGGTAACATTCTTTACAAAATGAACTGCTGGAGTCATGCAGACCCCAGTGGAGTGTATGTGGCATTAGTCTTTATAGTATTGTAAGCTATTTCTTTTGTGCAATTTTAGGGTGAGGATTGTGGGCTAGTGGAGCCAGTCATTCAGGACTTAATTCTTCCTTGTGTTGTGGTGTAGTTTTCTTTCTTTCTTCCATTTTTTATTTTTTTTTATTTTTATTTTTTGCCATTGCACAAGAGTATGAAGTAGCTTTCATGTTCTCTGGCTCTGAGCTGGGCATGTGATTGTAGTTACACCTTGACAACACTGGGAATCTAAACTGGCTCCTCTTGTTGATGCACCATTAATTTTTAGCTGTTTAATGGGAACATTTTAGAGTTTTCCATTTTGAGAGGAATTAGCTCTTCCCTTTCAAATGTTTAAAATAAAACTTGAATAAAATACTGGAAAAAAAATGCCTGGTGACCAGAAACATGGGGCGGGGGCCAAAGGATAGGACAAGATAGATATTTGAGATGAAGGAGGGAACAAATTTGCCCTTCCTTTACCTTTTCTTTCTGCCAGGCTTTTAATGGCTTGGATAAACCTGCCCACATTGATAAGGATAGACTTTTTCAGTCAGCCTCATGATTTAAATATCGTATTTTGAAAATATACTCATATGCCCTCATACATTGGGAAATAATGTTTTAATAGCTATCTGGGTAGTTTTTAGCCCAGTCAAACTGCTGGAGAACTAATTATCACAAGCCTAGAAGCTTTAACAGAATCTGAGTTATCAGCTCTAAGGAAGAAGGCCACGCCTTTGTTTTAGAGTCACATGATACCTTTTTCTATTCTTTTCTTTTTTTCTTTTCTTTTCTCTTCTTCTTCTTCTTCTTCTTTTTTTTCCCCAATGGGCTTATGATTAAAGAAAATGCCCCACACATGCTCAGCCTGGAGTTCAGCACAGCTCTTTAGTGGCACATGAATTCAAGGCTCATTTGTCACCCAGGATTACGTTTTATCACAATATATTCTAAGAACAAAACCTAACTTAAGTAAATTGTCCAATATACCAGGCTTGCCAAAGTTACATAGTGCTTGTTAAGAATTCTTTAGTTTACTGAGCTACATTTGTGTCTTATTCTTTCTTTGTGTCTTCATGGATGAAAATAAAATCAATGTTGAACTCTAAAAGATTCAAAGGAATGCATTTAGTGGTTTTTCTAATGGATCACTGTAGAGATGGGTGTAGCTTACTTACCATTTAATATTTGTCTTGATTATTCTGACATTATGACTTCTGCTTCTATCCATTTTCCTTCAGAAAGACATGGTTTCACTCTTCCTTGTAGCATATTAATACTGCATTGTCTATATATATTATGTATATCATGTTTTTCTTTGGTACATTTTTTTTTTTGAGACAGAGTTTCTCTGTGTAACCCTGACTGTCATGGAACTCACTCTGTAGACCAGGCTGACCTTGAATATGCATTTGTTTCTTATCAGGTTCCTCGGCTGATTCTATAATTTGGTCATTGTGAATAGTCTTGCAATGACAATGAGCAAGCAAGAGTCTCCTTGTGTGGTTGCTTACTTTTCTTCTAATATGTATGCAAGAGTGGTATAGCTGGATCATGCGGTAGTTATGCCTTTAGGTTTGTGAGTGATACTCATGATGTTCCCTACACTGGGTGGGCTGATTTACATTTCTACCAGTGAAGTCCATTGGTTCTTTTTCCTCTATATGTTCATGGGCATGTGCTTTTGTTACTATTATACTTTGGAAGATAGCCATTCTAACATGAATTCTCAGTATAGTTTTGGCACTGGTTTTTTCAGGTGACCCAAATTGTTGAATGTTCTTTCATATACTTAATGATCTTATGTACATTAGGAGTGGCAGCTAAGTTTACGCAAACACATAATCAAATTCCCTTGTTAGCACTCTTCACACAGCAATGCTTCATTAATTGAGAGCACACTCCTGTGGGTTTCTGTTATTTTAGTCACTGGGTTGGATAGAGGAGGAACTCATGTTTGCACTTTAACCACAGCACTAAGATTTACAGGTGGCTTGCCATAATTTTATTTGATTTTTATGAAAATAAAATGAAGTAGACATTAGTACTTTGTTTCAGTAGATGTGAATACTGAAGCTCAAAGAGTTAGACTACTTAGTAACTCATGTTGTTTCTCTTGGCATAAATAATAAACATGAAAACTAATTTCTAAATTAATAATGTAGAGAAATATTGTTCAAGGCATGTTTAAATTGCTTTAGATGTACAAACAACTTTCTAAAGTTTTGAGCATTTAAATATACATGTCAGTATAAATATTAATTAAGTAAATCAAATTATTCATCAATTTCTAAAGCATAGCATTTGGTGTATTGGAAACTTTTAACATTGCTTAAAAATCTACTATATTCCACTGTTCTTATTTCAGAGTAGCAGATTCCCTTATTTAAATTAGTGAGTTTTCTCACTCTGTCACATGGCCAAGCAGGATTTATACTCAAAGCTGTTGATGAACTATAAGGAAGACAAGAATATTTGGAGGTGTGAGATGACATTCACGTCCCTTTCCTAAAGTGGTACATAAGAACTGTAAGTCTGAGAAAGAGCTCAGCAGAGTGCAGCAGTGCCTCTCCAGCTGTGCTTGTCCCTTACCTAACCAGATGGCATAGACTCCACACTCCCTCCTCAATAGGCAGCCAGTTTCTCCCGGGAAGTTCTCAGTAATTTTTATTCTCTGTATTCGTAGAGAGATGAAACCTAAAGTGATTTAACATCAGTTCATCTTGGAACCTCTCCTTTGGCAAAGGATGTTGAAATTATCTATGGTCTTTCTTTAAACCCATTTGAATCTTTTCAAGTTGTTTTCAGTCAGTTTAAGGTAGATGACAATTGTACAAATTTGACGAGCATTGCTTTGTCAATAAAATATGATTATTGCCTACCCTAACAATAATATTCCCAACAAAATTTAGTTTAAAATCCAATTATGTTTAAAATAATAGAATTTCAGGAAGGTTTCTCTTAGTTTCAGTTGTTAGCTAAGGTTTTAATAGCTCTTAGTCTTAGGAAGTGAGACACAAAAAAGTTTCTATGTGCAATTATGCTTATACCTAGTGAGTTTTCCATTACTAGTCTTTAAAACTAGTTTCAATTGAAAAAACAAGTAAATCACATTCCTCCTTTCCATCTCTTTCCTCTTTTTCCATCCACTCCTACCAGTTACCCTGTCTTGAACCCCTCCAATGTCTCCCACAAAGCCTTTTTATCTTTGATTAGACATGTACACATATATATGCATGAGTAGGCACAAATATATGTGTCTTTCTATGTTGGAGGATTGCTCTGTGCACTGTGCAAAGGCTGTCTTTGTATTATTCAAATGCTGATTTCTGTACCAGCAGAGATTACAGGCTAGACTTTGGTATGGTTATTTTTATAAAGCATAACCTGTCTCATTGATTTGTAAACATTTTTTCTCCATCATCTTCTTATTGGCTAATAAATAGATGGATCAAGTTTATTAGCTGGGCATAAGAGATTAGGGCACGGCCTCTGATCTCAGAAGGTCCTGAGGGAGATGAAATAGAAGAGAGAAAGACCACGAAGAGAGAAGTTGTGGAGAAACCATATGGAGAGACGAGGAAGATTTGCTATGAGATCATTATGATAAGGTGACCATGATGACACATATGGACCAGTGCGAACCAGAGCAAGACTCAGATGTGGCTGGGAAATAAGCAGCCTTAGAGGGTTAGCATAGCTCAGAATCTGCCATCTTATTGCATGGAGTTTGTTAATAAAAATACCAACTCTTTGTATCTTTACTAATGAGGTAAAATCAGATAGAGCAGATATAGAAAACCCAGCAGTTATTTGAGAACATGGTGGGTATAGAAAATTCCCAAGAATTATTTTTACATCTCTTAGTCTATATTTGTTGTTTGTATGTATATAATTTTAAGGCTGACCATTTTTTCACAAGACAACCAAACATCTAGAGGGATCATCGCTAAGAGTGGTTTGTTATCCTCCCAAGAGCCTATAGTTCCTTGTAGTTCATTGTTGATGATTGTTCATTGATGAGGTTTTCCTCTCATTAGTGTGTCTATTGATATTGCTTTTCTTCCAATATTGTTTATGCAGCTATTTCTAGGAGAGACTGTTTCACTAAAGACTTTCTGCTCTTCTGCTCTTCTTGTCTTTCTACTTCCTCCTGTGTGATGTATCCTGAGGCATAGGTACAGGACCTGTGAGATAGTCTATCCATTGGAGCAGGGTTCCCACTATTTATTGATCTCTGCCTTGTGTCCATTTGTGTAAAGAGAACTTTCTTTGATGAGGGCTGGCAGCTACACTTAATTGTCGGAATAAGGCTATACTTTAGAATATAGTAAGGAATTATGTTGGTCTAGCACAGTGGCACCAGTAGATTCTTTTTTTAAGGTCCACGATGTCACTGAAATTACTAGACCCAGGAAGCAGGCGAGGTTTCTAGTATGCTCTTCCATCTTCATTTTAGCTAATGTTCTTTTCAGTGTTTCTACCTCTTTGCTGAATTCACTTTTCTAGTCCTGAATTTTCTTTGTTATTTCATCCAGGTATGCTCTTGTATTTTCTTGAACATCAATCTTACATGTTTATTTTTATCCCCTTGAAGTTCAATGACATGTTTATTCATGTTTACTTCTTTTTTATTTTAAAGAAATCATTGCTAAAGTTTATGATTGTTCTTTGTTTTTGGTTTTTCGAGACAGGGTTTCTCTGTGTAGCCCTGGCTGTCCTGGAACTCACTCTGTAGACCAGGCTGGCCTTGAACTCAGAAATCCGCCTGTGTCTGCCTCCCAAGTGCTGGGATTAAAGGTGTGTGCCACCACTGCCCGGCATGATTGTTCTTTTTAATCTCTGCATTCTATGGTGCATCTAGGTAGGTCTTTTTATTAGAGAAAACACCTATAGAACTAGTGGGTTTAATGGGAAATGTGCTGTCTTGGCCATTTATAGTTTTTTGTTTGTTTGTTTTGTTCTTTGACCTAGGCATGTGGACTTCTTTCTTTGGTTGTGTGTCTGTTGATATAATCTGGGCTTTCTTTGTGCCATGTAGGATTGTCACAGTCTATCTGGGCCAGGAAAAGCTCATGGATGAGCTGTTTAATCAGACCTAAGAAAGGTGGTTCCTAAAACAAGAGTCTACAGTGAGGCTAGACAAGGGGAGTTCACAAATGATATAGCTCACAGCTAAAGGTTTGAAACTAGGCTGAGCAGGTTTCAAATGCTAGAGGGTTGGTAGAAGGTCCACTACTATTCCTGTAATTTGAACTATTTCCCTAAAAACATAACAGAAAATAGTAAGAAACTCTAGTTTTTGAAATATATATTTTTTTTATTTTGGGGGATTATCTTGTAGTATGAGTTTTTCTATTCCATATAGTGTCATATGTATACTCTTTTTTAACATAGAAATGTGCTTGTTATGTGAAATATTTAAATAGTTCATAATATTTCTACTTTCTTCTTAGTATATTTAAATTATGCAGGTGATTCACATAGATGGTGCTTAAAACTTACAAAATGCTTTCCAAAACCAGATTATGTGTTCCATTAAACTTTATGAAAATATAAAGTGGAGCTGAAATACAGCATTAGTGATGTCAACCAGCCCAGTCTGCTTTGCAGACCAACTCAAACTATGTGGCTAAAGCAATAAGAATCCATTGCCATAGTTCTCAAGGCTGGGAATTGTGGTGTTGGGGCACCAACATAGTCTATGTATTAAGGACCAGAGCATCCTAGTTTGCAGTTGAGTTTCTTATTGTATGCTCATTAGATAGAAAGAAAGAAAGATAGATAGATAGATAGATAGATAGATAGATAGAGCATCTCTCCTATTTTAAATTCAAGGAGGACAACAATCCCATCTATAAGTGTTTACTACATGCGATCCTTATCTCCCAAAGGTCACAGTTCCTAATGCTATCCTACTACAGGTAGGGTTTTAATAGATAAATTTAGGGAAAGTGAAACATCCTTTCCATAGCAACAGTTAACTGTAGTAAAAGTGATTTTGTTGTTGATGGCAAGATTAGTTCATTGGAATCATACTTCTCTTCACAGTTAGCACAAGTAAATCAGACTCCGGGAACACTTGGCCCCAGCATCACTAGCCCTTATAAGAATTTAAAGCTTTGGCTTGGATCTAAAGAGCCATAACAACTCTGTTATGTGGCTAACTGCCAAAGTCTACTAACTGGTCTTTCTGAATCCAGTTTTGGTTTTCAGACTATTTCTCACACAGCAGGTAGAGTGAAGTTTTGAAAATCAAAATCAAACCAAATACTCCTCCAAGAGAGCACAGTGGGAAGGGTTGGGATGTGATGCAAACTTCTTGCCATGGCTTATTTAGACTGCACATGGTATAATGTCATCCCATACTGCAGACTTATCTCCTAACTCCTTCTGACTCTGGCCAAAAAGAACAGACTTCCAATCATTCCTGCCCCTTTGTAGAGACTGAAGGCTCAGCCTCTAGATCCAAATGTGACTTTTTCCTGGATTTCATCTATTTTATAGTCCTTCTTCCTGCACCTCCCTATTTTATACCCCTCTTTTTCACCTTAGATACAGCCTGAAACTATAGTGTTTGTTTAACTATTTTTAGCTTCTTTCCTTTCTTGGAACACAAGCACTTTGATGACAGGGTCTAAAGTCCAGAACTGTGTGTAACAAAGAGTGGATGTGTAGAAAGTATATGGTGAGTAAATAAACCATTTGTATTAGTTGTAATGATCTTTGCCTTGTTCTAAGGAATTAGTTGGTACTTGGACATTTATTTCCTATCACTTCCTTAGAGTATTGCATCTGTCCAAAATTGTTCCATATAAACACTATTTATTAGTTTCTCTTTCATATTTTCTTAAATTTTTAGGTTAGCATATAAAGGAAAGGTTTCATCACGGCATCTTTAACATGTGAATCATCCTACTTTATCGCCATTTACTCTCCTTTCCCAGGGCCATCCTCTACTCCCTCCACATTCAGCTGCTTTCTTTTTCCAGTTGGTCCCGTCTTCCTTTTGCTTTCATTTATCCACCCATTTTTTGTATTTTGATCCTCCCAATCTCCTTCCTCTTCTAGTTTCATGTCTTATATAAAAATTTAAAAATATGCACACATGTAATTTCAATCCAGGTTTCATGTATGAGAAGAATATCCTCTTTTATTGGCACTGTCTTACTTTGTTTTATTTTGCAGAATTATTTCAAGTTGCATCCATTTCCTGTAAGTCATGATTTTATTTTATTTTCCAATTGAACCTGGTTCTATTATGTATAGGTACCACATTTTTCTTATCAAGTCACCTGCCGGTGGTCATCTAGTCTGGTATAAATTCCTTCCTATTTTAAACAATGCAGTAATATAAACTTTGATGTGCAAGTATCTCAAAGTACTTTGGGAATATACTCATGCATAATATAGCTGAGTCAAATGGTAGTTCCATTTTCAGTGTTTTGAAAATACTTCATATGAATTTCCAAAGTAGCATTACATTTACTTTGCTACTAGCACCGAATAAGAGATCTTTTCACCAACATTCATGCTAGCATTTGGTACATTATTTTTTTTTTTTTCATTTTAAAAATTGGTTTCTTTGCTTACTGATAGCCATTTTGGCTTGGGTTATGTAGACTTGCAAAATGAATTTTATCCTGTATTTCACAGATAGTTAAGGATGCTAAACATTTTTCAAGTACTTATGGGCCATTTTTCTTTCTTTTTCTTTTTCTTTTTTTTGAGAACTGTCTATTTACGTCATTAACTCATTTATTGAATTAGATCTTCTGTGCTTAACTTCTAAGCCCTTGTTTTATACATAGCCATCAACAATTTTTCCCATCGTATAGACTGTATCCTCTCTCTGCTGATTTGCTTTGGTGTTCAGGTATTTGTTTAGTTTAATGTAACTCTACTTGCCAAATTCAAAGAGATTATGTTTTGTGCTATCAGAGTCCTGTTCAGAATACCTTGCCAATATCTATGTCTTGAAGTACTAACCTGCCTTTTCCACTTGTAGTTTCAATGTCTTTGGAGGGAGCTTCCAGGTAAATTACAACATGATTTCTGTATTTCCAATATATGTGATGTCTTAACATCTGATTTTTGTAGGAAAATACAAACAATGGCAATAACCTGTGTTGCTTTGGTGCCTTCCTGGCCAACAACTCATCAGGGAGGTTACCTCATCTGCAACCAAAGTTTTCATTTAATAGCCCATTGCTTCTAGGATTGGTAATATTTGCCATGCACAGCACTTCTGTTCAAATGCTCTCTTTTTAATATAACTTAGATTTTCTAAGGATAAAGTGGTAGGTTGCCTTATAGCTTCTTCACACAACCCTAGCTTTTGTTAAATCTCCTCTCTGTTTTCAGTTTTTAAAGCATTGAAAGAGAAGGTGTGAAATGAATTGTATTTACTAGGAATTTATTTCATCCTCTTTTCTTGCCTCTAACTATCTCTTGCTGTAGCCTTCCTTCTCACTGGAGTTCTTCATGGGAGCTGTTTTATACTCCTGTCTAAAGAAAACCTCTTTGTTTTGTTTGCTTGTTTTGTTTTCATAATCTTTATTCTAGAACAGTTTTTCAGCTTCACAATTACAGGTCAACTAAGCATGCTGTTGCTGATGCTGATTATCCTCTGATTCTGAGTAATACAATCCCTTTAGGCCTTAATCTTAGATCAATGAAAAGGATAATCCAAACGGTAGCTATAAGGTGTCCAATGTAGGCTGCACAGATCAAGCTTCTTAAAACATGGGCCTCCCCTTCTATCAGTGGAAGCAGTTATCACATGAGAAGCTGGGCTACCTCACTTACCTCAGAGTTTCCAGGGTCTGAAAGTTGACTTTGTAGACATGGTGTTTTGCTGTCATCTAAGATAGAGTGCAGTGAAGGCACAGGCTAATCACAGCTGGACTCAATTGTTACATCCCATAGTATGTCATTAAAGGCATGACTTCCATGACATTTGAGCAGAGTACACTGACATACTAGCCAGTGCTGCCCAGCTTGCTCCACTGTAAGACAGAGAGTGAATGGGAACTAAGCATTATTTGTGCTATATCTCATGTTTGTCATTTTTTCTTTTCCCTTTAGATGAGCCTATTGCTCATCTAGTACCAAAACCTGATGTGTGGCAACTAAGCTACTTGGTACTATATATTACTCATTCAGGTCACGGTAAAAACCCATGTCTTTTTGTTGGTGTAAAGTTAAATAGCCAAAAATGCATGAAGTACCCAGTGTAGAGTGAACCCAACAATATCTGGGTGATGCTTCTGTTATTAACAATATGAAGGAAAGTACTTGACATTTTCTCACTTTTTCCTCATATTCTTTACCTAGCCACAAATATTGCCTGGAAGTTATCATTGATTTTTTTTTAGAATTAAAAAAAAAAACAATCCCCAATCAATAATAGATCCTAAAAGAAAGCCTGTACTAAGACTTAGATGAAAATACTTGCTTAAACATTAATCACATCTCTTCTATCAATTATGAAGTGCTTTAATAACACAAAATGTGTAATGATTGTTTACTGCTTTTTATTTGAGAAATTGTATTCACATCACAGGAGCAGGAGGAGCATGCAATTAATTAGCAAATGATAATGACAGCATGCCATCCTATACAATTTATGCAACACCTGCCTTTATTATTTCAGAATCCATGAATGAGAACAATTAGAGCAAAGTGCCATTTGACAGACAAGCCACCTAATTAAAATGCTACCAGGCACAGAAAATGGAGCAGAAATTAATCAGGAAGAATGCTGTCTGCTAAAGTCAACAGATTATTAATACAATGAAGAAATACTGGGGCATAAAATAACTTCATCTTCCAAACATTCTAGGCAGAAGCTTTAGAAGACAACTCAGTTTAGAAAATTTACCCTTTTTCCCCCAATTATTTGGAAGTGGTTATAGCAGATCAGAGACCATTATAGTCTGCAGAAATTACAGGGTATAGAGGAACAATAGAGGTTTAAATAATTAAAACAAACATGTTAGAATGGCACGCTTGTTTAGGAAAAGTTTCACACTATTGATGGATCTCACTTCCTTTTAAAAGAATGAGAAAACAGTACATAGAATCTAAGTAATGACTGTATGAGAGGGCTAATCTTCATTTTCAACTTCATTCAGTTTAGAATTGTGAAGAAGATATACCTATGAGTATGCCTGTGAGGGTCTTTCTAGCTGTTGAACTGAGGAAGCAAGAGACATACTCCAAATGTTAGTCTCACGATTTCATGGGTTGGAGTTCTAGACTGAATAAAAAGAGAAAAAAAAAGAGAGAGAGAAATAATCCTATTACCAGTATTCCTATTTTTCTGCTTTCTGACTGTGGACACTGTGACTGGCAATCTTGTGGTCCTTCGACCATGCTCTCTCTCATCATTGACTGTATCCCCTCAAACTGTAAGTTGAAAGTAATCCCCACCCTTGGACTGTTTGCCAGGTATCTTGTCACAGCAACGAGAGAAGTAACCAAGCAGTGGCCATCGGGACAATCATGGATTTGTAAAGTAGCCACCTAATGTGCACGTGTGACAGTGGGGAGAAGGAGCAGAGAAGTCACAGTCACACCTGAGATTCCAGTGCTGCTGGGATGCTTAACTTCTTCAAACAGCCATGCTCTTAATTCTGAAGTATTAGCTGTGTGTTGTAAAGAATTCATAGTGAAGGAGTATGCAACTTTAAGGAAGTTATTACCCAGTAATATTTTTGCTATTTTAGAAGTTAATATTCTGTTTAGATTATTGGCCATGTTCTGCTGTATTTTGAGCAGTGTTCTAAGTTCAGGGCCCATCCATTTTTTATATCACCCAGGGCATCTTGAGTCAACATGACCTCCGTTAGAGATCATAAACTGAATCTACTATAAATGGGCAGAAGAGAGCAGGAAGATGACTCAGTGTGTAAAAAGTCCTTGTAGTGTAAGTCTGATACTCTGAGTGTGTAAAAGTCTTTGTAGTGTAAGACAGTACCCTGAGTCAAATCTTTCAAACTCATGTAAAAAAATCTGTTCGCAAGTGGTATGCATCTGTGAACCCAGAACTCTTTCTTTTTAATTGTACAGTAAATTTATTTTACGAGTTCCTCATTTTCTTTCATTTTTACCGTCTCTTAATCGTCATTAACCAACATAAAAATTTCTCCATTTTTTCATTATACAGCAGAATATTGTTTTTAAGGTTTTATTCTCTTCCTTTTCCCAGTTAATATGTTTCTTATTTGAAATAAAGATCTAGTTGTACATCATCTTGGATCTCTGTTCTCTCTCTCTGTATATATATACATAAACAAATATTTATACATTTATGCATAATATATTTATATTTATATATTATATATATATGTAGAAAAAGGATTTACTACAGTGGATTATTTCATTACAGTGGATTATGGGCTGGGGACCAAGTAGTCCAATAATAGCTGTCTCCTGATGGGTAGGCTGATCTTGTAATTGTTCTTGAACTAATCTTGTAATTGTTCAGCCCATGAGACAATGAATGTCTCAGGTATCACAATATGGTGCTGAAATTTAAGATGTATAGAAGCTTTACAATACATGGCTTGGGCTGAGCTCAGAGCATTTCTATCTCTAGTCTTAATCCTGGAAGCTTCTAGTTGTGCAATCTAGTCTTCTGCAAGTTTAGACCATTGAAGGCTTCACTTTCAGCCTCTGTCTGCTAACTTGGGCCTACAATGTTTCAGCATCTGAGACTTACTGCTGAATAAACTCACCTTGCCTGCTCTTTATGACCTCTGGCTGGCTGATTCAACCTCAGCTCTTTTGGGTCAAACTCCTTTCCAAGATGGCTGATTCAAATTAGCTTCTCTTGGCTTCTGACTGACTTGCTCTGCTTGGAAAGACTGCCTCTGAACTTTATGAACTCAACTTCTCTGAACTGAGATGAGCTGAACTGAACTGACTGAATGGACCTGAACTCAACTGAAGTGAACTCCTCCAAACTCACTACTTGGAACTGAACTCCCAGAATTCTTATTGTAGGAGATAAGAAATAGAGATAAAATAATCTCCCTGAAGCTCATAGGCCAGCCAGCCTGGAGTATGTAGAATGGTAGAAACAAAGATCCAGCCTCAGGCCAGAGAGATGGCTCAGTGATTAAAAGCACTGACAGCTCTTCCAGAGGTCCTGAATTCAATTCTCAGCAACCACATGGTGGCTCACAACTGTCTATAATGGGAGGTGTCCTCTTCTGGTGTGTCTGAAGACAGCTACAGTGTACTCATATACATTAGATAGATAGATAGATAGATAGATAGATAGATAGATAGATAGATAGATAGATCCAGCCTCAGATGAAGGTAGAAGGTTCAGCTGTGTAGAGAGTATGTGTAAATGTAGTGATCAATCTGAGATGGTACATTTATATTACATTTTCTCTTCCCAGTGCTTGGGGAACATTTCAGAAGAGAGGGCAGAAAGGTTGCAAAGGCTAGAGATTAAGAACAAATGGTGTGACATAGTGTATGAACATGACATAGCTGATACATTCATGAATTCATAAATGCTGTGGCCAACACTACCCATGACCTGCACAAGATCAAGTTAGTCAATATTCATACAGCAATGGGGGAGGGACTCACAGGTCCCACCTCTAGGTGAGAAGCTATTGGCTGTTGCTAGCTGCTAGGAAAGAGAGAGAGCCAAATTTCTTCAAGACTATGATGCTGGTAGGTCTCTTATGCTCTAATGGCTGGCCCCTAACCCTCGCATATAAAAGCCATAGCAATTGAAGTCAGTTGGTTTTAAAAAGATAAAGTAAAGAGACATGAAATTGAAAGGGATGTAGAGAAGAGGGGTCTTGTCTTGAAAAAGTAGGAGGGAAGGAGGAACAGGTAAATTTGCTTAAAATACATTATTAATTTTACAATATATATGTATATATAAATTACATATTATATATATAATTTAAGTATTTTTTCTTTTAGAAAAATGTGGAAGGAGAGAGCCCAATCTCCACAAATTCAAATGTGTATAATAGAGGCACACATACAAATATAGTAGTACATACACAGACACACACACACATGCTACATACAAATATAGTACATACACAGATACACACACATGCACACATATGCATACACCACAAAATTTTAAATATAGCTTATGCATATATCTTTAGGGTTTTTAAGGCTGTGAAGAGACACCATAATCATAGTAACTCTTATAAAGGAAAGCATTTCCTTGAGTCAGGCTTACAACTTCAGAGGTTTAGTCCATTGTTATCATATCGGGAAGCATGGTGGCGTGCAGGTAGATGTGGTGCTAAAGAGGAAGCTGAGAGTTCTACATCTGCATCCTCAGGCAGCAGGAAGAGAATATGGACCCACTTGGCTTCATTTGAGCTTCTGAGACCTCAAAGCTCTCCCCCAGTGATGCACTTCCTCCAACAAAACTGTATTTACTCCAACAAGGCCACAATTTCTAATAGGCCTAAGGGGGCCATTTTTATTCAAACCACCATGGCATAAAAAATAAAACGTGCAATATTTTTTCATTATGAGTCTGGCTTCTTTTGCTTAACATAATGATTTCTAATTCCATCTTTTTTCCTGCAATTGTCATGATTTTATTTTTCTTTATAGCTTAACAAAATTACATCGGGTATTTTAATCACTATATGTCACATTCTTAAAATTAATCTCAGCTGGATGTATTTTCTAGTTATTGTGAATAGTGCAGAAATATACAAGGATGTGAAAATATCTCTGGTGGGTGTTGAATTAGAGTTCTTTAGGTGTACATGCAGGAGATATATAGCTAGGTCATATGGTAGAACTTTCTTAAGAAAGTTCAATATTTTTTTTCCACAGTGTCTGTGCATGTTTATAATCCCACCAATGCATAAGGTTCATCTTACCTCACATCCTCTCCATAATTTGATCATCAGAGTTTTTTTTTTTT
>NW_022196906.1:77058726-77064777 GCF_008632895.1 Mastomys coucha | reverse complement strand
TTTTTTGGATAATTGTTATGATAGAGTAGAGATGGGATATTCAAGTAGTTTTGATTTGCATTTCCCCTGGTAGCTAAGATGTTGAACTTTTGCCCAATTTCTTCTCCTTTTCCTTCTTCTCCTCTTCCTTCCTCTTCTTCCTCTTCCTCAACTCCTCCTCCTCCTCCCCCTCCTCTTCCTCTTTCCTCCTCTTTTTCTTGGTCTTCTTTTTGTTCTTCTTGTTCTTATTCTAGTTCTTCCTGTCCTTGTTCTTCCACATTTATTGGGCATTTGTATTTCTTTTTTGAGAACAATCTATTCAGTTCATCAGCTCACTTATTAACTAAATGGTTATTTTATGGTGGTTACATTTTATAGCAATTATATATTCTTTATATTAACCTACTGTCAGATGTGTAGTTGAGAAAGACATTTTTCCTATTTTGTAGACTGTCTTTAAACTCTGGTGATTAGTTTCTTGGTGTGAAGAAGTTTGGATTTACATTTAAGTCAGCTATGGGTTTCATTTTGTGGATTGGTATCTAAATCAAATCAGAAAGTGATTTCACTCCCATGATGTTGTACCACTATTGCACCAGTGGGCATGTCCTGCCAGGGCAGTCATTATAGATTACATGTAAGATTGATGACTGCTGTTTTTTCTCTACTAGCATGAACAATGCCTTCAAGTATGAAAGCAAACAAGTGGAGATGAAGCTTTCAGATAAGTATCAGGTAGATTTCCTAATGTTCTATGGCTCATGTTTATGGTATCTTCAGAAATTGGGTCTTACTATCAAGTTATAGAGGTTATCAATAACATTGGTAGTAATATGTAAAGTTTGGGGGTCTATGAGACTTTACTTGACTATACCTCTAATACATATAGATATTCTTTTAATTCCTTTTTATTTATCCACAAATTATCTTTTATCTGTTATTTTAAAGTGTTTATGTTTATTTATTTATGCTAAGAGGCGACACAGGTTTCTTGATTTAGTATTTTATATCCTTCTGTGCTCTCTCTGTTTTGTTGCTAAATTCAATTATCTTTTAACCCAGGTTGTCAACAATCTATGTATTAAGAGCTGTGGCCATGCAAAAATATGAGCAGGTTCACAGGTTTCTTTATACAAATGTCGCTGAGGAAGTTCTTTTCTTTCCTCAGGCCTCTCTCCTCCCTCATGTACCTCAGGTGAACATTCTCTTCACTGCTCTTGTTATATGCAGAAAAACCCATGACCTCAAATAGAACTCCTATTGAGTTCCTTAAAGAAGATTCGTCCAAATTAACTGTCTACATTAAAATAAATTTGTGTGACTATTTTACTTAATTTATCTATCATGAAATGTGATTTTTCACACAGTCCAGTTTAATTGTACTTTAGTAAGTATATCTCTTCCTGATAAGTTGTGTGAAGATTCACTTTTTTTTGTTATTGTTTTCATCCCACTTCAGGTGATAATGTTCCCTATAATATCCATAGACTAAGCAAATCCCCAGGACCAGGCTTGAGAAACCTATATTCAAGGTCAGGGTAGTCCAAGTGACTCTCCAAACAATATAGATTAGGGACGTTGATCAGGGCTGCCTTTCAGGGCTTGAAGATAAGTCCCTAGTGACGAAGACACTGCATACTACAGAAATGGGACTTGGAAAATTGATCTGTCTCTAACTTGGAAGCTTCTTTCCTGAGGTTTAGCTTCCATAGTATCAGAAAGGACTGTGCAAACTGCCAGGAGAAGGCAACAATTAGTAGTACTACCCAGCTATGATGCCCGTGAATTATAGCAATGGCAAGCAGGACCCTAACGGTGCAGCAGTGGCACTCAATGACTTGGTGGTAACCAGTAGTTGTCTGTGACTAGTGAGGTTGTGTCTCTTAGAAGGAAAGCTTTTACTGTCACTTTAGTGTCTAGCATCATTCCTAACTGATACACTCACAGTAAGTGTAACTTTTGCCCTTCATCAAAGATGGTTTTTTTTTTCATAGCAAACAAAGATTATACAGAAAACCACAACAAGCCCCAATGTAGAGATCAACAGATTGTGTGGTACCCAGCTCCAATGGATACATCTACAGCACAATGCCTAAACCTAAGGCTAAGGGAACACTGGGGAACAAGGGGTCGAAAGGTTATAAGAACCAAACAACCATCAAGTATGCTGTGAAATTGTGTCTTCTTGAAATGACATGGAAACTATACCCATGATACCTCAACAACACAGTTGCCTAAGCAAGACCCGGACAATGGAAATATCAACAGACATGCTAATTGATGCAGAAGGGGGAGATCTCATAGGGTCCCACGTCTAAACAAAGAACTACAGGCAGCTAACAACTGCTGAGAGAAGGGGAATTAGCCTCTCTCACAGGTGAGCTCCCTAAGTGGAAAATTCACTTCTGTAACCTGCAGAGTATAACTATACAAATAGAGCACAGAGGCTCAAAAGAGAGTGAGAAAATTCCTTTGTAAAGTGACCTCTAGTGTGAACAATCAATCTTTGTTATTGTTCTGATGTATTTTGTACAGAGTCCTTTAAAAATCTAAAAGGACCATGCATGATGATAGATTTTGTTTATTGTCCTAGAGGTTGCCAATGAACAAGAGGAAACAACTTTCAAATGGGAAAAGGAAAAGGCAGGGTCTTTCTTTCATGAATGGTGGTTGAATTTTCTGTCTTCATCACTGAAGGTCAGATGCAAAACCAATGAATAGAGATTCTTAAGTCAAAATTGAAAGGTAGGAAACATTTGTGCAAGTGTAAACTGAGTTCTGTCTTGGGAAGCAAGATAGAGGAATGGAGAAGCAGGTGCAAAATTGTATACTACAGGCAGTAAATAAGGATTATCTGAGGTGAAGAAGTTAGGATGCTTTTCTGGGATATTGATTGCATGGGCCTTTCATCTCGAGTCCAGGTCAATCATCTCTCTGTGGCCACTTTTACCTCTTTCTTAGGAGCTCACAGAAACAAACTGGGGAGTTCTTTCTGAATTACTGTCTGTTTGCTGGTCTTGGATATTATCAGTTTCTACATCCAACTTTGTTCTCTATCTAGTGATTCTTTAATGATTGTGAACTAGTAACATTTGAGATTAATGGAAGTCTTGTAAGGCAGACACTGTGTCAGTCTGGCAGGGTCTCACGACCTATGCACATCACAGGTTTCCCTTTTCCCACTCTCCTTGTTTTTGGTGTTTATTCAGCATGTGTGCCTTTAGCAGTAAGTTCTGAACAGCCCATTGTCTGCCAGGATTTAAGGCAATCTCTTTACAAGTCTGTTGGATATCTAAGATATATGCTTCTTAAAAAATACAAACCCCCTTTCGTTTTGCCTTTTGTATTATTGTAATAATTTACTGCACTCTGACAGGTTTCCTCTCATAGTTATGGGCAAATAGCTCTAAGGTTAATTATTTATCAAATTACCAATGCAGGGAGAATCTCTGACTACCAGGGAACTGTTTGCTTTCATGGAGCATTGCAAAGTTTATCTTATTTCTTTCTTGACATTTATCTCTTCAGAGAAACATACAAAATGAGAATAATACTCAGGGCTCACAGTCACTGTATATGTTTATCCATTTAATCACCCTTGTGACAAATTGTTTAGATATTCTCATGTAAGAAACATTATGGTAATAGTACTCAGCTAATCATGAACATTGCTCACTGGGACTGGGACACCGAGGAATAGCAGTATTAGTCAGCTTTCTGTCACTGTGACAAAATACTTGGGAAAAACAATTTAAAAGGAAGCAGAACTTATCACATATAATGACTAAATGGCTGTTACTGGATAGTTTCAAAAGTTTCTATGGAAATAACATTTTTCTTACGAAGACTGGGTGATGGGAGTTGTCTGTGCACTGTATAGTAAATGGTAGAATTTGTTAAGGCATGTGCTCTACAGCCAGAGAGCATTTTTTTTTTTTATTTTTGGTTTGGGGAACATCATGGGGTAGGGCTGTGGTATGGTGAGACGGAATCGTCTCACAGAGAAATACAGGGCAGATCTGGAGAATCGATTTTGTTCTGAGTGCAAAGGCAAACCTTGAAGGGTTTTAGAGTTTTAAGCTCAACACTGAAAGCCTGTGACTTGTTCAGTCTGTTTGTCAGTAATATGTGTATTCTATCCCACGATTTATTCTCCCATTGGGAAAAGTAATTTATCACTTATTAATTGCTCCTTATGTAGAAGACACATAACATCTATTTCCAGTGAAAATGGTCATTTCCTTCAGAGTGCTAAGTTGTAAAAGCTGTAAAATTGACATATTGGAAATTCAGAGAATTGCAAAAATGCCAGCTGCTTCTTGTAGAGTGCCTGCTATATGCTTACACAGTCAAACGCAATCTGCATTCTGACCTCCTGTAAGGAAAGTGGCCTTCAAAGAGCTGAAGAGACACTCTCAAGTCCACAGCTGCGACGGACGGAACCAGCACTGCATTGTTGCCGTTGGCTCTTGTACTCTGAAGCTAATGGCCTTTTGTCTGTGCCATGTGCCACACAGAGAATGTGTACCCCTCTATTCTCTTGATGGCCTATGTTTGTGGCAGATGATCTCTTCTCAAAGGCCTTTTGGCTTTTATTGAGCCTGGGTTTTATGAGCAGTTTGGCACATAAGCCATAAATCACAAAACGGTCTGTAGTAATTTGTTCTGTTACTGCCATATTTGACTAAATGATCCTATAAAGTAAAACTTATAATTCAAGAATCCTCTCTTCAACATCTCCCCATTTTCTATGGAGCCATCAAGAGGAAAACGATCAGAGAAATAGTAACCGACAGATGAGAAGGTAGAGCTGAAGGTGGCGTTTAAGTTCAAGATGGTATGATGATTGTTATTATTAAATGGATTACTGTGAGATGAATGCAGTAATAAAAAGCACATTTCTCCAGCTCTATAAGCGGATGCAGTTCCCCTAGGCATCAGCACGGGAGGATAATTAAATGAGGTTTATGGTTTGGGAATCAAAGCAAGCCTGAGACATAAGGCTATGCACTAAGAAAGGCTACACTGAGTGCAGAAGATAGGGATGCAGGCAAAGCTTCTCAGGTTGTCCTGCTGCATGTGACAGCAGCTGTGGCTGCTGCTCAGAGCTCTCTTCCCTTCCCACCTCCACGGTGTGTGCACGGCAGGGCCCTCCGTGCTGCTGTGTGCTTTGCTTTGAGTACTTGGAATACCTGTTGAGACTTTGTCTTCCGAGATTAATAAGTCCTGCGAAATTAAAAATAAGGCAGGTCTTTGTCGAATGTACAGGCTTATCCTCAGCTGCCTCTGCTGCTCGGCTGTTAAATCACTTGCTCTGAACTGGCTTACTACAACTCTTAATGTTTATTCTGCTCCAGTTCTAAATATCTTCACAATGCACATTAGTGTGCCCAGCTAACCAGTAAAGCCTGTTCTAAAGTGTGAATCCTCTTAACCATCCAGCAGCTTAATGAATAATGTCAAAACTTAATCTGTATGCATAAATGTGTTATCTTATTGTCTCACTTCTTTTGATTAGAGCTTTGGGTTTAGAAGATTTGAAGCTTTTTAGAAATATGTGTGTGTGTGTGTGTGTGTGTGTGTGTGTGTGTGTCTGTGTGTAAGAAGCTAGTCATAGCCTTTTAAAAATCATTATTTATTCACTTTACAACCTGCCCACTGCCCTTTTCCTGGTCACCTCCTTCACACAATTCTTCCCCCATCCCTGAAGCTTTTTGTTAAAAACTCATTTATTTTATATGTCTGTGTCTGTGCCTGTGTCTGTGTCTGTGCCTGTGTCTGTATCTGTCTGTGTCTGTGTCTGTCTGTGTCTGTGTCTGCATCTGTGTCTATCTGTGTCTGTGTCTGTGCCTGTGCCTGTGTCTGTGTCTGTGTCTGTGTCTGTGCCTGTGCCTGTATCTGTGTCTGTGTCTGTGCCTGTGCCTGTATCTGTCTGTGTCTGTGTCTGTCTGTGTCTGTGTCTGCATCTGTGTCTATCTGTGTCTGTGTCTGTCTGTGTCTGTGCCTGTGCCTGTGTCTGTGTCTGTGTCTGTGCCTGTGCCTGTGTCTGTATCTGTCTGTGTTTGTGTCTGT
>NW_022196906.1:77035688-77055449 GCF_008632895.1 Mastomys coucha | reverse complement strand
TGTGTCTGTGCCTGTGTCTGTGCCTGTGTCTGTGCCTGTGCCTGTGCCTGTGTCTGTGCCTATGTCTGTGCCTGTGTCTGTGCCTGTGTCTGTCTGTGTCTGTGTCTGTGCCTGTGTCTGTGTCTGTGTCTGTGCCTGTGTCTGTGCCTGTGTCTGTGCCTGTGCCTGTGTCTGTCTGTGTCTGTGTCTGTGCCTGTGTCTGTGTCTGTGTCTGTGTCTGTCTGTGTCTGTGTCTGTGTCTGTGTCTGTCTGTGTCTGTGCCTGTGCCTGTGTCTGTGTCTGTGTCTGTGTCTGTGCCTGTGCCTGTGTCTGTGTCTGTGTCTGTGTCTGTGTCTGTGTCTGTGCCTGTGCCTGTGTCTGTGTATGTCTGAGTATGTGTATGTGTACCACATGAGGGCAGGTACCTATGGAGGTAAGAAAAGGGAGTTGGATATCCTGGGCCTAGAGAGTCACAGGTGGTTATAATTCTAGGTTGACTATCCTGCTGTGAGTTCTTGGAACAAAACCAAGTCCTCTGCAAGAGCAACAAGTGCCCTTCACTGCTGAGTCATCTACCCAGTTGCTACTTTCAATCCCCCTTTAGTGCTGTTTACATATTAAACCCTACATTAAGGTTTTCGATGAACAGGGAAGTAAAGACTCCTGATCTTTCAAGGTAACGGCCAAGGTTAACATGTGCATTAGCCAGAGAGCTATTGCTGTGAAGAGTCGCCATGACCATGGTAACTCTTACAAAAGAAATCATTTAACTGAGGCTTGATTTTAGAGGTTTAGGCCATTATCCATGGCAGGAAGCATGGCGGCATACAGACAGACTTAGCGCTGAAGGAGCTGAGAGTTCTACATCTGGGCAGGAAGAGAGACATTGGTCCTGCCCTGGGCTTTTGAAACCTCAAAGCCCACCCTTGGTAAAACACTTCCTCTAACAAGGCCAAACCTAATCCTCAAGTAGTGAGTGTTTTTACTTGACTAATAAGCATTCAAAGATATGAGCTTATGGCGACCATTTTTATTAAAGAAAACAACACAGCATGTGATCATCAATAGATCACGATGCTGAGAGATCTTCTTAGAAGAAGATAGTTAGAACAGAACAAGCATGTAGGCTTGAGGAGGGGAGGGAGGGAAGCTCACATCTTATTACAAATCTTATCAGTTTAGAATGATCAAACCATTACAATATAGTCTTTAAGGTTAAGAAAATTTCAAGTTTTCTCCATTTTTTTTTTTATAAAAGAGATGAATTCATGGAATCATGCAGATTCTTTTTGTTTGTTTGTTTTTATTTCTATTTATTTTTCTCTCAAACAATACATCCCAACCACAGTTTCCCCTCCTTCCATTCCCCCTAGTCCCAACCTCATCCCTTTCTCCCTCCCCTAGATCCACTGCTGCTCTGTTTCCCTGGGAATCACACAGATTGTTAAAAACAAGTTTGTGAGGTGGTGGTTCCTCTTTACTTGGTGGGATGCCCTATGTAAACTGCTTCCCACCATCATGTCCTACAAGGGAGTCTTCTTTACCACTCTGTGAGCATGCCGGAGTCCCATCTCACTCTGAATATTGTGTTACTTTTACTAAAAAAAAAAAAAAAAAATTACAAAGACCAAAATCTCCCACACAAGAGACCTCCAATGGTTCAGGATAGAGAGAGATCTGTTTTCAATGATTGTTGGTACCAGGACCTCTGAAACCTGTGACATCATATAGGAGGGACCCACAGACCTGTTGTCAAGGCAACAGCCACCATATTCCCAGAATTCACTTGGCTCACCTCCTACCTTTGCCCTTAAGTATGTCATTACCCATATATAAAGGCCCCCCTGATCTCTCTCTTTCCGCCCTTCTCTTTCCAGCAGCCACCTTGCCTCTCTCTCTCACAATAAACCTCCTGTGGAATTGTTTGGCCTGGTATGGTCCTTCCGAAGCCACCTGACGTTCAAGATCATAACAGTGATTATTGAACCACACTCCACCATGTCATATCTGGGCGTACTTGCTTTTGCCTGGAGGTTAATGCAATCCTTGGAGTTGATTTAATATTTCTAGCCAGTAGGAAGAGTGAGTGATGTGAGCCCCCATGGGAATCTGCAACATGTTTGGAAAACTTATTCTAAGCAGCTTGTGGGGCTTTGTTAGGCTGAGAACTCAGGAAAAATAAATCACAAGGAAGCCTAATACCTTTCCTCTTGAAAGAAGAAGAATAAGCTGCCCACTGGAACGTTCTGAAGATAATTAGCAATAAATCCATTTTTACCTCTTAACATCTCTTTTACCTTTAACATCTCTTAGGTTGAGATCATGTCCCTGTGCAAATTCGTCCTCTCTGAGGAACTCTCCTGTGGCACTAGCACCTTGCTTTATCTGGTGCTATCTCTGGAACAGCAGTGGTAGCAGGTTCTGGGGGTATGCTAGAAATATAGACTCTCAGAATCACCTAATCCTACTGAACAGAGAATCCACAGAGAGAAGGAGAGGGCCTGCTCTGGTCCAGGACATTGGATGAGCTGGAATAACTCCTCTTTATCTTATCCCGATCCTCTGCCCCTCCTTCTCAGAGAAACACATTCAGACAAGAACCTCAGATGATTCTAATGACAGTAAGCATTAAGAAACACTGGACATCTAAACCTCTCCTAAAAACTCTCTTGACCATCGTAGGTCTGCCCCAGCTTTGAACTTGACTTCTGGGTGGCAAACAATGCCTGTCTGCCCCCTGTTCTTATTCCTTTTCTGACTTCTGTGAATTAACCATGTGCTAAATGTTGGGTCAGCTTGTCTCATGTTAGGTTGTCCCTTACGTGGTGTCTGAATGTTCTCTGAGAGGGAGGGGCAGAGGAGGATCGGGATAAGATAAAGAGGAGTTATTCCAGCTCATTCAATGTCCTGGGCCAGAACAGGCCCTCTCCTTTGCTCTTTCTTCTATAATTTAATCAACTTTCCTCTCTAATGAAGAACCTGGCTCTTCTGAAGACAGTACTTAACTACTAATATTCTAACACCTTGTTTAACATTACTGCTAAGATTAAGGGACATTGCACATAGAGGAAGGACTTTATGTTGTGAACAAAAATAATGGAAAAATTCCCTTAGCTCTAGTACTTTAATTATATTTATATTTGAATGTACTCCTTTCTGATCTATCTTTGTTTTAATTTTCCAGCTAATCCTATGACTGACTTTCAAAGACATAAGG
Organism: Mastomys coucha; assembly: GCF_008632895.1. Classification (NCBI taxonomy): domain Eukaryota; kingdom Metazoa; phylum Chordata; class Mammalia; order Rodentia; family Muridae; genus Mastomys; species Mastomys coucha. Next base: position 77,052,253 of record NW_022196906.1, on the reverse strand, counting down.
CTAGATCTCAGTTACCTGATCATTGATCTCCTACTAGGTATTATTCTCTCTTATTGAGAGTTCTTGCAGCTCAATGTCAGGCCTCATCCTTTCCCCTGTTTTCTAGCAATCTGTCTTATGAGGTTCTTTTCACTACTGTCTGAATTTTCCACTAGAGAAACTAAATTTCAAGAAAAAGTCATTTCCCCAAGGTGATAACTCCCAGACCTGATTGTTGAGGGAGATTGTTATTCCTGTGATTCACCCAAAACAAAAAACAAAAAACAAAAACAAAAAAAACAAAGACAACCCAACTCCACCATTTTAGGCCATTTTGGGCTTTAAATTTTAAAGCAAGATTTTATTAAGTGTTAAGTACTGACCAAGAGATGGACTTTGGTCAAGACTATTTCCTGGAATTTCCCAGCCCAAACTTGGCCTTGAGCCATGTGTTGCAGGTGCTTATGAGGACAAACTATAGGCCACTGTACTTTCCCATGAGGCATTATTTCCCGAGGAACTACAATTCCCAGCATTCCAGGAACTTATCCAGTAAGGCAGGTGGAGCTTACAGGTTAATTTTGTGCATTACAAGATGTGTTCTGATGATGGGTGGCTGCAAAGGTAATAAAATTTAGAGTTTAACACAACCTCTTATTTTTAAAATGTATCATCAAAGGCAGATTATTTTAATAAGTAATGGCCAACATTGTTGAGCCTAAGGCTTTTCTACTGATTGATCCAATGCTTTACATGCACCAGTTCATTTTGCCCATCTTATTAATCATGGATGACCATGATTGTAAGATTAGCAGCCAAGTCACAGAAAGGTTAAGAAACACAGGGATTACCAGAGCTTGCATATAAATTCGGCCTATTTGTCTTCATTCCAGTATGTTTTCTTGAAATAATAAAAAAAAATTATGTACTAGATGCTTAAGGAGATACAGATATGAGTGATTTCAATGATGCATATAACCTCAAAGCAGACAAAGCTTTTATAATAAAGGACAAGAAGCACAGTTTGGGAAAGCCAGGTGTCATAATGTCCCTGTGTGCACAGAGATTTCCCCAGAGGGAGCAGCAATGCCCTTCAATCTTTGTCTACCTTCCCACCTAAGCGATTCTTTTGTTATCAGGGAAAAGGAGAGAAGAGAAAATAAATGTTTTGCTATTTAAATGATCAAACGACATGGTGACTGCAGCTGAATGCTCAGCTGTCCCTCTGAAACCACGGCAATCAAATGCGAACCAGCCTGAGGTTAGGAGGGCTTACACTATCCCAGCAAACCTGCGGAGGAGGACCACGGCTCAGTCTGCATCTGAGCTTATTGGAGACGGATGCTTGATGAGCATATGATACATCTTTCCCAAACAAAATCTCCTTCGAAGTATAAATTGGCATTCACTGACCTCTCCAGGGCTCAGCCTTGATATGCTACTGTGTGCTTCATCCCAGGAAGAGGTAGAATCTGGCAGTTTCAGGAAGATTCTAAGGCTCTCTGTAAGACAGGCCGAGGCCTTGGGGGACCACGGGATTCAGACAGACATGACAGCTCAGCTTGATGCATCCATGCAGAAGGACAGTGCCCTGGGGAAGCACACAGATGCAGGGTGCGTGTCAGGTCGCTTATCTTCTGAACCACGCTCAGTAGCTTATTAATAAAATGAAGGAGGAAAACTCCAGTATCTGCCTGGGTAACGATGGAGAAACACTTGGTAAGCTCCTTTGGGCAACTGGCTATCCACCCCATCCCTCGATTAAGCTGCTTGGTCGCAGCCGCGGCAGTAAGCAGCATAAGCAGCAAGGCTGTTCTAGGGACTTAGGAAGAGTCTTCTCAAGGAAATAATTTTTGTCTTACTATGGAATCTGATGTCTGCTCAGGGTTTCGTAGTGTAACAGGAATTAGTTCAGGTCATCTGCAGCTGCGCCCGGAGCCTCTTCAAAGCTGCAGGGCACACAGGTCAGTTCTGATTCAGCCCCTCAGGAGTGGTTTGTTTTTAGTGATGCTCAGTGCAACCTTGTCTTTCACTGTGCTCTCTGAAGATGCATGAAAGTGGGGATAGAAAAGGGATAGAGAAGCGGGGTGTGGAATTATGGGCAAGCTCTGCACTGTGTCTCTTAGGATCCTCTGGCTCTGGTAGTCCTCCAAGGATATAGCACACCAGGGTGCCAGTGGTTGCAAAAATTCTGCACATGTCCTATGGGACATGCAACAAGAGGAACTGGGAAGCTCACACAACCCGGAGAGAAGTTTCTTATTTCCGACTGCTGTTGTGTCATACCCATTTGCAGAACACGCTTCGGATTTTATGAACTCAAGAGTGTGGAGCTGGGCTCTGGCCTCTTTAGCTCTAAAAGCTGTCAACAAATACATTTCTAGTCATTCCAATGTAAGACCCTGACAAGCCTTAGCTTACTGGAGACCCCCTGAGTGAATCACATGGAGCCCGATCGATGCAAAGAGCATGAGGATTTTTATTTCAGTGCACTGAAGCTATCCCAGACCCTCAGGAAAGGAGGCAACCCCACACAACTTGTTCAGTGAGCTTTTATACAATTTTCAGGGCAGCAGCCATTAGACACAATGTGATTGGTAGAACAGTGTGACTTTTTAAACTGATTGGTCTTTAGGGAATGAGGTGGCAAGGACTTCCCTTGTCTGAAGGTGGGCAAAGATCCACCCTGTGGAATGTGACCCCACCTGAAGGAAGGTTGTTTCTCACCCTGTGATCTGAGGAATGTTAATTAGCCTTTCCTTTCTGGAGAGTTCCCCTACCTTCCTAAAGTTCCTGAGCTTATCTTAAGGAAATTCCTGGCCTGCCGGTATTTTTCTGAGATGTCCCTGTCTACTCGGATCTTACACCTAATCTACTTTTTTGGTTATTGTTTTTTCTTTTATATTAATTGTCCTCGGAATCTTTAGGAATTAGATAAAGCAATCTGTAATTTTTAACATCCTCTAAGATTTCTCAAGTCAAGCACCAGGAAGGACAGGTACAAGGTTCCTACTGTAATCTCAGTGAGAACACAGCATACAGACATGTGCACAACAGAAAGCAAAAGGCCGTTGCTGTGCATACATGGTTTATGGAGGGACACTGTGTCTAAAAACCACCTCTTAAAATCCTTTGCTTAATTCAAGCAAAAGTTCTATTACACATTTAAAATAAAATGAAGCCTTCTCTTTTATTTGCTTAGAAGTATTTGTCCAGTATAATAAATAGGCTTAAATTTTAAGGTACTACCTTAGAAATAACACCATTTCACAAAAGTGCCTCAATGGTTAATAGAGGTCTATTTACAGAGTCATTTTGTCTGTTTCACAGTTTAAGCAATCTCAGAGTAGCCCATTATATTTGGCTAGTAGTTTGTAATAAGAAAACAATTGTTTTGGGGATGCATTCTGCTAAGATCACAAATACACAGCACGCTATTTTTCTTTCCTTTTGTTTCTTTGCTTCTCTTTATTCTTAATATGTTATTTGTGATGGAACCCAGGGCAGCTCATATGCTAGGCAAACACTCTTTCCCTGAGCTACTCTGTCCTGCAGGGCTTATTTTCTTTCATGTGCTAATAAAACAGTACAGAAATTAAAACACAGATTGCCTGTCTTTCATGTGAGAAGCATGTTGGGTTAAAGGTAATTTTTGCAATATTGCCTGTACTGCTTTATACAACCCCCCACATAAGCGATTATAATCGCTAAACTCTTTTATCTCCTAAAAATGGTAAAGTGATGGTCTCTGTAGTTACTGTGATTATATAAAGTATATATAGAGTTTATTAAGTGCTTTGCTTCACTACCTGTTTATGACAAGCACTCAACACTTAGGTGTGTTATCATTGCCATTTTGTTTGCTATATGTAAATCACTCAAAATCTTTCACTTCAACTTTGTGCTATTTTGAGCAGATTGATTACATATTTCATAAAGGTGTCATTTGAATTAATCACTTTAGTTCTATCACACACCAGAATTGACTGGTTTTCTTCTGTGAATTTACTCATGGGATCTATACTTGTGAAGAGCCAGTGTTCTTAGGACGCTCAGAAGACACTGTAAGGCTGGAATGGCTGTACTCACAGCTGATGGGACTGAATTTTATCAGCTAACATCAGGTGTTCATAGCCAAAGTGGGAAGCCAAGAGGAAAGCTGTTCTGTGACTTCAGACAAATCACCACCTCCAGTTCAAAGAAGCCTTGTTTATTGTCTTGCATATATTAAAAGGTTGTCAGTAAGGTTATGGGAACCCTTCATTCATCAAAGGAAGAAACATTTTCCACCATTTGCTTCTTTATAAACTTGGACTCTATAAGAAGGAGGACTGTGCCCATAGCAGTCAGGCGTAGACACTTCCAAACACACTCTTAGACTGAGGGTATGTAGAAGTGTTGTCATGTTAAAGGACAGGAAGGAGCCTCTTTCAACCTTTGGACTTAGAGGTAGAAAAAACTCTTCTCAGTTCTTCTAGCTTCAGACAACTGTGTGCTCTTTGCTACCTAGTCTTTGTCTAAGGGTCTTATGGCTGTGAGAAGACCCTTCTCATCAATATAGTAGTGTGCATTTCCTAAACAGGGACACAGAGCACATGACACACAGGAATTGGTGCTGGGGACAAATGAAGTCTTTTTTCTTTCTTTGTTTGTTCTTATATTAGCGTGTATTGGTGTGGTAGATACGTAGACTACTTGGTGGTGAGGTCTGGATTTGAGTGTGATGTACCACTGATTCCTGGAAAGGTGTAAGATGCCTTAGAGATTACAGTTTATGATATGCTCATTCATATTTCACTAAACCATCATTTGGAGGAATTTAATCATTCTCATGAAGCTGAGAATTACCAAAACTGATACTTTCTTCCACATTTAGCTACGTTTCTTCATTCCACTTTCTGAGTAGTTTTGGTGTAACTTGTTATAAGATAAAACTTCAGGTAATAACAGAACACATATGATTTTTTAAAGATTACAATGAACACAAAAGGATGTAAAAATTCCTATTCTTGATTGGTGCCATGGCTGCCATTACATCCTGGTGGAATACATTATTCCCATCTTTGTTGTTGTTGGTGCAAACAAACTCACTGTGCTGTCATTCATGTCAAAGGAAAGCAAATACACCTGCATAGATCACAGAGTGCTAGCTAGTGGTGCCTAATATATATAGTGCTGGCTTATATATCTACCAGTATACTATAATTATTAGCTTATAGTGTTCTCATGTGTGTGTGTGTGTATGTGTATGTGTGTTAGTATGAAGTTTCACAGTGAAAGTTTTGCCAACGGCAGCCTTATTTATCTTGAGCTTATAACCTTTTTCATCGCATCATTTCCCTGAATATTTGATTTAATCATACTATTTTTTTTTCAAGTTTTGTAGGGGCAAGTGACTATTTCACACACATAAATACTACATATAAGAAATATGTAGTTTACCTCATCATATAGTTTTATGTAAATTTACACTATGATGTTCTCAAATAAAAGAAAATAACCCAGTGACTCATTTTTTAAAGAACACATCCACACTTTTAAGTGGCAAATATGAACAGAGATTGTCTAGTTTTTTTTTTTTTTTTTCCGGGGATTGAAAGGCCTAGTAGTCTCGTCTTATGTTAGTTTCAGAACCTCATTTACTGACTCTAGAATTAGGAACAGTGGAGAATGGACACAGATTAAGAAAGCAAAGGCCTTTTACTTATAACCGTGCTGGTTTGGAATTTCTGTTACTTGTTAAAATGTTCTGAAGTGGGGCAAGTGGACGGACACCGACTTTCTCCTGTGGATCATTTTCCTAGGTTGCTGACTTCGTAGATCTCAGTTGCAGCTGATACTTCAGTTACTTAGGTCTCTTAAGACTCATCTCACCAGGGTACCTGTTGGCTTGCATCTCTTTGGAAATAGCTCTCTCTCCTCCATCTGCACTTCGTGTCTAGTCCATGGGAAACGAACGCTTGGTTGGCAGCTAGAGCCAAGCTCCCTCCATTCCCTGTTGCATCCTTCTGTGCTGGTTAATGACGATTGTTACTCTGACAAGATACAGGATCAGTGTAGGGACACATCACTGAGCATGTCTGTGAGAGTTTCGAGAATGTGTTAACTGAGGTGGGAAGACTGACTCTATGTGAGACTCCATTCCATGGCCTCGAACACTGAACTGGCTGGAAAGAGAAAGCGAGCTGAGCATCCGAGTTCATCCCCCTGTGTCCTGAATATAAGGATGTGTTGTGACCACATGCGCATGCCTTTCCCAGAGTGGTAGATTGAATGCCCTTAAACTTTTCTTCCTAAAATTGCTTTATCTGGGTATTTTGTCACAGCAAGAAAAGTTACCTTCCTATGTCCTCTTGTCTTCATGACAAGGTGTAGTATACCTTGACTGATAATTGGGGTGACAGTCACAAATCACTTTGTCCCCTAAATTCCAGCCTTCTGTATGCCTCTCAGGAGGTGCTCTTTAAAATGAGAACGTGTGTGTTTCTCTCTGAGACTGAAGGGTGAGGACACTCAAGGAAACTGACAACTCATAGATTTCAGTGACATCCTGGTATCTTAGGTATCTTAATGTGCCTTAAAAAAGCTTCATCTTAGTGATTTTATGCACAAATATAGAGAAAACAGAAAAACTCAAATTTGGCATTTTATTATATCTCATAATGTATATTATATGTGAGGTCTTAATGATTATTTTATTCAACTTATGAATTCTTCCCCAAAATTTTCACACATGCATGTGCCATGATGTGAGTGTGGACAACAGAAGAATTTTTTTTTTGAGTCAGTTCTTATCTCCCATCTTGTTGAGGTGGACCTCTCCTATCGTTTCTGATGTTTGTATATGGTATAGAGTAGCTGACCCATGAGTTCTGGGTAATCCTCCTGTCTCAGAATCCTATCTCATTGTATAATTGCTGGAATTACAGATTCATACCATGCCATCTAGTCTTTTTATGTGTTTTGATTGTGGGGATTGAACTCTGGTCATCAGGCTTGCATGTCAAGCGTTTCTGTGCATCGAACCATCTTGCCAGTTCAGTTTTGAATTCTTAAACTTGAATATATTTAATCCTCTAGTAGAACTTTAAAGTTTTAACTAGTAAATGATTCTTAAGAAATAGACACTGAACGGTCATCGCCATCTATTCTATGATAAACAATTAGGGCCCAAGTGCGGTTCGTTTGTTTTGGCCACTTGTCTTCTGGCTGTGAATAACTACCCAACACAAACAGCTTAAGGAAGTAAGAGGTTATGTTGGGTCACAGTTGGAGAGTGAGTTTTATCATGGCTGAGCAGGCATGGTGGCAGGAACCTGGGGCAGGTGGGCACATTGCAGTCACAGGAAGGAGATGGATGAATGCAGGCCGTTTCTTTTTGTGAAGTCATCCAAGACCTCAGCCCATGGAATGGTGCAGTCCAGGTTTAGGAGCCCTCTACTTTCTTCATTTAACCTAATGGGGACAACTTATTGTCATACTCAGAGGTTTGTCTCCTAGGTAATTGGGAGTCCTGTCTTTTTGATGATCAATATTAATCATTATAATAGGACAGTTGATTTTTTTTGGCAGTTTATTTTAAGAAGATTGGACTTTCAATATTTGACAGGAACTCACTTTTAGGTTAAATCTAAACAGCATGCTGTTACCGGAGCACAGGTTAACATTAAGCTGTACATACAGTATGACCGATAAAAACACACATTCTTAGCCTTGACTTTTACACTGCTGCTTGTTGCATGCATTTACACACTGGGTTTCTGGGACCATAAGAAAATAAGAAAATAAAGGTTCTGGCAACCTTAAAAAATTAATAGTTGAAAATGTAAAAATCCTTAAGGTACGAAAGAAATTTATTAACATTCACTCAGTTCTCCAGACATTCTTTGGGCGGTAAAAAGCAATTCACTAAAACTTTTTCAAAGGGAATTCAAATCTTCCTCCCCAAACTATGTCTGGATAAAAAAAAAAAAGTGAGAATTGTTTTAAGGAAATATATTCAGAAATGAGCTAAGGGGATCCTCGAGGAAGCATAGTATAATCAAGATTAATTCTGAAAATCTGAGATGGGAGCTTACTTTTATTAACTGATTATTTTCTTTCCTTAGGCTTTTTCCTCTTGGGGGAGAAGCACTTCACTTTGCACTCCAGCGTTCTGGAAGTTTTGTTAGTACTATTTCCTCAGGTTGTGTTGTGAGGAATATTTAATACATGTTAAGACTTGGGCCTTTGGGTTATCTCTGGGTTGTAGAGTTGCAGAGTGACTTTTTTTCCTTGTTTTTTTTTTTTTTTCATTTCCTTCTAAAGAAAGATAGCTACATGTACAAAAAGGAGTTTTGTGTTAAAGAGTAAATAAGTAAATATTTACTTTTATTTTTATTTTCTACTCTTAGTGCCTCAGAGCAACCTGATAACTGTCAAAGATATTAATTTTTGGAAATGTGGCAAAGATGATACATGAAAGATTAACCTGATTTCCTCAGAAAAAATGTCTCCCCTTCCCTCTTTGTTGTTTTTGATAAAACTCTTGATTGGTCCCAGGACTTCATACACTAGGTGAGCCTTCTACCACTGGGCTGGATCCCTAGTCTTCATTTCCCTTTGAATTTTGAGACAGAATTTTCCTATGCTTTCCAGGAAGTTTTTGAACTTGTGATCCTCTTGCCTCAGTTCCGGGAGTAGCTGAGGTTAGAAGCCTGCACTAGCAGTCTTACCTTGAACAATCAATTGCCAAGATCTTGAGTTAGAAATAACAAGATTATCTCCGCTTATGATTTCAGGTGCAAGGGCATTTGTTAGTGACAGTACTAGCGTTTCCTGGGTTGTAGTGTTCACGGGGATGGTTACCATTCATTGCTACCGGAGTTTGGAATAGTGGTGTGTACTTTCTCTAGTATTGAAAGAGTCTTTTGACCTATAGTTTAAAATGATAGAGGCATCCATACCACTGCAATGAATATAGTAATCAATCTGATAAACGTGATTCCTAAGTGAGAACAAAACAAAGTCACTTACATCTTACATAGACTTTAATTTGGAAAAGCAGTGTGTCCTCAACACTTCAGGAATGACACAGCTATCAGAGCTGGCATCTGGGAGTACGTTCACTCTCTTACTGTCCTCATTACATGGTTGGCAAAGTACTGTTGGTGTTTGCAAAAGTTGGGGAACCGAGGGAATCTTTCTAGATGTATTGGAGAGAAAAGTGTGCCCAAATCTTACACGTTTAGATCTGTCCTAACTTCAAACATGAGAGTTCACGATGCGGATGCATCTGGAGAAATGTGTGTTCTGAGGAGACAGTTCTTGGAGATTGTATAGTGTACAATCTGGAAAATGTTTCCATCTGTCAGCACAAAAACAAGCACCAGAATGCTGTTTCTTGAGAGCACTGCTGGTGCCTTTATTATTTATTAATTACCCTGCAGCTTCCAGTTTATCCTTCAGTATATCTTCTGCAATAACAGAGGGACTCCTTTTGGCATCTCTTTCACAGTTAAGATGATGCTAAGATTGTTCAGTAGAAAGAGCAGCAAGGGCGTTATGCAAGAGGAGAGGGCTCTTTGTTCTTTTGCTATTGGATCAAGGTCAGGTAGGGTAGGAGGGCTCACCAGTAGTGGATGTTAGTTGTAGCCATAGAATCAAGAGTCATTGCTCACTTTGCAGATGCAGGCTGGTAACAATGTTTCTGAATCCCCCTCAAATTGGGATATAGTGTAGAAAGCCTTCCTGCTTGCTGATGCTCAGAGGCATTTTCACTGCACTCTAGGGTGTGCAGGGGTCTGGTCTTTTCTATATAGACATACCAATGATTCCTGATCACCTCATAGTCTCCATGATAAACAGTTGCTTTCTGCTTATCTGAAGACTGGGGCCTAACACCAGGCTATACAAACAAGTTGATCCTTCTAGTTTCCTCTTGGTTAACTTATAAGTACACACTTTCCAATAAGTTCTGAGCTTCATCCTGGATCCCTTCCACATTCAATCTTTCTTGAGTAACTCCCCTTAACTCTAATATACCATATATCATTTCTCCATATTTTATAGCTCCCATGTTATCATGGTTTGTTTATTGTTTATATGAATCTTCCTCTGTTCAACCAACTGTGTGGTTTCTATCTTATGAATGAAGGAACATGTTCACAATATGTACTAGTTAGCTTTGTGTTACTTTGACAAAAACCTGATATAGATAAATTAAGGGAGACAGGATTTATTTTGGCTCATGATTTCAGAGATCAATTGACTCCACTCTTCTTAGGTTATATGAAGGCACAATATCACAGCGTAGAGCATGTTCACAAAACTATTAACCTTGAATAGCATAAGAAGAAAGAGAGAGGGAGGCCACATCTTATCCATGTCTCTTCTTCATCCCTCTCCCATCTAGTTTTCTATTCAGCTATAAATACACCAATATACTAATCCAAATTAGAAGGTCTGTGACACAGTCTCATCTGAACACCATTGTTAGATCCAGCCTTCAGCACATGAACACTTTGGGAAATAGTTGATACCTAAATCACAACACAAAGGCATTAAAAAGTGATGCCTATGTAGCATCTGATTGAAATGGGAGACATTGCTGTGGAAGCCATTATAGTATAGTGAAAGATGTTTGTTTTGTTTAGCTAAGATGTTGCTTAGGATGGTCTGCCGATTGGTACACTGACGCAGTCTGATGGGATCAGTACCTATTTCAGAAGCAGACAGTACTAATGGAATTTGAAAGGCAGGAAGTGAGGTGACACATAACTCACAGCAAACATGATAGGTATTTGCTTAGACAGTATTTATAAGCTAAGTGGTGTGTCTGATGCCTGTAATCTCAGTACTCAAGAGCCCAAGACAAGAGGATTGCTGCAAGTGTGAAGCCAGCTTGGGCTATACATATATAGAGTGAGACTGCCTCAAAGGTGTGGGTGGTGGGGGGAGGGGGTGCTGGGGAGAGAGGATGGTATTTGCAAAGTGGCCACTTTGTTCCAGGTACTGTCCTCGGTTCTGAAGAAATAGATGGCTTGTCAGGTAAGAGGTATAAAAGCAAAACAGAGAACCCAGATGTCCTTCAACAGAGGAAAGGACACAGAAAATGTGGAACATTTACACAATAGAGTACTACTCAGCTATTAGAAACAATGAATTCATGAAGTTCTTAGGCAAATGGATGGAACTAGAAAATATCATCCTGAGTGAGGTAATCCAATCACCAAAAAACACACATGGTATGTACTCACTGATAAGTGGATATTAGCCCAAAAGCTTGGAATACCCAAGATACAGTTCACAGACCACATGAAGCTAAAGGAGAAAGAAGACCAAAGTGTGGAAGCTTCAGTGCTTCTTAGAAGGGGGAACAAAATACTCATGGGAGGAAATACAGAGACAAAGTGTGGAACAGAGCCTGAAGGAAAGACCATCCAGAGACTGCCCCACCTGGGGATCTGTCCTGCCAGTGCATGCTGACAGAAGCCTGAAATAGCTGTCTCCTGAGAGGCTCTTTCAGAACCTGACAAATACTGAGGTGGATGTTGGCAGCCAACATTTGGACTGATCACGGAGTCCCCAGTGGAGGAGTTTGAGAAGGGGCTGAAGGAGCTGAAGGGTTTTGCAACCCATATGAAGAACAACAATATCAATCAACCAGGTCCTGCAGAGCTCCCAGGAAGTAAACCATCCACCAGAGTACACATGGAGTGACCCATGGTACAGCTGCATATGTAGCAGAGGATGGCCTTGTTGGGCATCAATGGGAGGAGAAGCCCTTGGTCCTGTGAAAGCTCTATGCCCAGTGTAGGGGAATGCCAGGGTGGGTGGGTGAGGGAACAACTCTTATAGAAGCAGGGGGAGGGGGAGGGGATGGAGGTTTCTGGAGGGGAAACCTGGAAAGATGATAACATTTGAAATGTAAGTAAATAAAATATTCAATAAAAAAAAGCAAAATAGAGGCTGGGAAGATGGCTCTGTCTGTAGAGTGATTACCATGCAAGCATGACATACTGGATTCAATCCTCAGCTGTAATCCATAGAAAAACCAGATAATCCAAGCTCTAGGAGAGCAGAGACAGGTGGGTTCCTTAGGCTCACAAGCTAGCTAGCCTGGCTTAGTCAGCTATCCCCTGGTCCCAGTGAAAAACCTTGTCTCAAATATCAATTGGGTTATCTTCAGAAAAATGATACTTAAGGTTAATTTCTGCTCTCCACATACACAAGCACCCTTAAAGACATGAACAGCAAAGAACAAGCATGAACACACACACACACACACACACACACACACACACACACACACTCCACTAACAAATACAACAACCCAAATCCTTGACTTTGTGTTTGCTTAGCTGTTTCTTCTTCATGCTGTCTTTAGTCTACCTCACACTTTATGTTGGTGTGTCTTGCTCTATACTGCTTATTTTTATTATTAATGGAATTAAATGTTTTGCACAGTGTGATTATGAATCCTGTGTTCTAGAGTCCTGTGTGTACTAGGTAGGATGATTTGGATCCATGTGTTCTGATAAAAATAAATTTATGCAAAACATCTTATTTTTACATAAATATTTCAAAGAGATATAAATAAAAAGAAGTGCATGGGAATTTAGATCTGGTCAGTGTGCGAAATTGGCTTTGAATTTCTCATTAACTGCGAGTTCTCTGTGACCTGGTTGCTCTAGTTACTCTGTCTGGGAAATATGATCATTAGTGAAATGAAACATGCTGTTTTACTTGTTTCATAAGAAACCCACTGGAAGGTTTTAGTGCCTGCAGAGCTTCAGCACACAAGGGCTGGTCCTCACTAGTGCATCCTTGCAGTGACTGCTATAGGTGGTTCACTTTAGGTGAGCTTACAGTATCGATTTGGAGCCTTCTACGTGGCTAATGAGAGGAACTAATCTATCTCTAGTGTGTTTTTCACAACAGGATACTTCAGCAAAATCTTTTTAGTTGTCCAAATCAATTATCACACATTCTAGAGAAGCCAATCAGTGCTTTATTTTAAAGAAACAAAGAAGTGGAAGAATATATTCTATTTGTTTCTGTTTGTGATCAAGATGATCAAAGAAGGAAAATATCATGTTCCAGGATTTTCATGTCTTTCAACCCCCATTCCTGTGTCTTCACACTCTGGGATGATGTAGGGTCATAATGGCTCCTTGTTTTCTTTCTCTTTTTCTTCACTTTTCTCAAAATGGAAAGTGGAAATGGATTAGTGGATGAGGTACCTTTCCAGGATATCATGGTGATGTAGGATCAGGCATATAAAATGTTGTTTCCCAACTTTCCATTCAGTTTGTCTATAGAAAAGATTCAGCAAAAGGAATTGCTTCGCCTTTATGGAAAGTCTACAGAGTTTAATACTACCCAAGATTTGGGGAAGCACTTGAAATCATTCATCAGAGAGAGTATTGTTTAAAATCATGTTTGTCTTTAAAACATTGAAATTTAGGACAAAGAATTTTAAGATGATATCAGAAGAAGAAAAGACCTTCTATGCGCATGGATAAGTAGGATTAATGTAGTGAGAATGACCATCTTTCCTAAAGCAATCTACAGATTCAAAGCAATCCCCATCAAAATTCCAACCCAATTTTCACAGAAATTTAAAAAACAATTTTCAGTATCATATGAAAATATAAAATCCACAGAGTAGTTAAACAATCATTTCAATGATACTGGGGAGGCAGCAAATTCAGACATGTGTAGCCTTTCAATGAGTGACAGTATTTGATGAAGCTGTTATAAGACCATTGAATACTGAAATCATTTCATATTAAGAATTTAATTAATAAGCCTAATATAGTTTTATTCACTGTAAGTATAAATTAAAAATAGATTTCCAAAATAATCTCATTAATCTTTAATATATGCTCATTAGGGGCCATAATTATTTATAGTAATATCCTCTCCCCTTTTACAATTTTTTTTTTTTACTAGGTTTGGAGCTCAGACCTTGACGTAATACGTAGGTTTAGCAAAGGGCAAAGTATTATCAACATTTTCAAATGACTTGGTTTGCACAGTACCGTGCACACAAGTGTAGCATGCATAACTGTTATGGTCAATCAGAGAGCATGAGAGAATGATCATCTTACCGGAGAAGCAGAACCAAAATCATGGTGTCATGGTGAGAAGAACGTGTATTCTATTCAGGCAACAAAGAGTAAGGAAAGGACTGCCCTAGAAGTGGTGATTCCGGGGAGCATTCTCCTCCTAACCTGCTGTGTTACCCTTTCTGAACTTTGGTTCCATCTGTGCATTGACAGAACTGGTTTAGGTAACTGCCTGAGATGCGTCTAGTGAACTGGTGCGATTCTGTTTCTTTAGGACATTTAGTTTTCATATCTGTGGATGGCTGTTTGCTGGTAAAGCCATTTGAGTTGGGAAGTCAGGTTATTAGTTCCCAAGTCTCTGCAATTTTTATATTTTAAAGATCTATTTATTTAGTGTGCGTGAGTATTTGCCAGCATGGATGTCTGTGCACCATGTGCATACCTTGTTCTGGTGGAAGCCAGGAGAGAGTGTTGGATTCCTGGAGCTAGAGTTGCAGAAGTTGTGATACTCCACATGGGTTCTGAGAATTGAACCCAGTTTCTCCACATGAGATTGGTATTGTTAAGGGGAGAGCCAGCACTCCAACCTCAATTTTTATATTTTAAAATAAGAGTCTCACATGCCAGGGCTGGTACTTCGAACATCAAACAATTCATGTTTCTTCAGGACCTGGCCAAGGACACCTAGTGACTTGTAAATACCATCTTGACTTCTGCAAAATATTCAGGAGTTACTAATTTTTGAAAATTGGTCTTAATTTTCCTAAGCAGGAAAAAATTTAATGAAAATAACCAAGAAATGATGGTCTCCAGTCTAGTTCAATAAATATAAATATATTGAACTTCTAATTAATAGCCTGTACTTTTTAAAGTTTCTCATTATACATCTGATCCACCTCCCCCATTTGTATATTCTCTAAACTCATTTACTGGAGTTACTTAGTCTGCATGGATGCACAGCTGCATTATTATTTAGGCCGAGTCTTGTGAATGCTCTTTCCTTTACTGAGCGAACAGCAAAGTATGCAATTTTTGGAAGGTCACTCTAGAAGCCTCTGGAAATAGTTTATAAAATGTAGTGCATGACCCACAATACTGTTTTAATCTTTATGAAGTACTAAATTCCAAAATATATTTGATACCAAGTGTTAAAAGATTTACAGTATACACATGACAAGGGTAAGGCAGGTGGGAGAATGGCTAGAAGGGAACTGAAAGAAATACCAAGGTTTATTTTCTGTTACATGACAACATACCAGATAAACCTGAGTTAAGGAAGGAAGGAAAAAAGGAAGGGAGGGAGGAAGGAAGGAAGAGAGGAAGGAAGGAAGGAAAGAAGGAAGGGAGGGAGGAAGGAAGGCAGGGAGAGAGGGTTTATTTTAGTTCAAAATTTCAGAACACAGTTTTCCATATCAGAGAAGATATTACAACAGGGACATAAGGCAGTTGTTCTTGTATCTGTAGTCAAGCAGAAAGGCATGTGTTGTATGAGAGGTTTTTCCTAGGAAAAAATGAAACTCCAGTGCATGCACACACACACACACACACACACACACACACACACACCTACTCATCTGAGAAAGTGACTCCACACAAACCAAGGTAACAACTGTATCAATCATGTTCAGCTTAATGAACTAATGAGTTATTATTTTGTTTTGTTTGGTGGTTTTTCAAGATAGGGTTTCTCTGGGTAGCCCTGGCTGTCCTGGAACTCACTCTGTAGACTAGGCTGGCCTCGAACTCAGAAATCCGCCTGCCTCTGCCTCCCAAGTGCTGAGATTAAAGGTGTGCGCCACCACTGCCCGGCGTAATGAGTTATTTTTTAAATTGGGGTTCTCAACAGGCGTATGGGCAAAGGGCTATTTGTGAGGGGCAGGAATAACTCAAAAGCAGCAGTATCATTGGAAAGACACCCCATCACTAGCGATGGATCTCTGGAGTCCTTTTCGGACCTTGCAGTAAGCCACACAATCCAAACATCTATTTCTTTCTAAAGTTTGGCTGATTTAAGTCTGTCCACAGCAACTATTACTCCATTTTATACTGGTGGGTTGGGTACTCAAAAATCATCTAAGTTTCTATTCTTCAGGGTGTCTAGGTCATGAAACTGGGGAGTAGTTTAGGTGTTCTATAGAGGTGGGGGTCAAGGGAGGCCAGAGCACCAATATATCTACTTTCAATGACCACTAATTTCATCTCAGGCTTTGAAAAATTGTTCTTCCAATAATTATTTCATTCAGATTTTATAATAATTCCCAAAGCAGAATATAATAACCATTTGATAGTCAAAATTCTCAAGCTTGGAGGATGGGCTGGCAACTCCAGTTAGAGGAATCTTCTACTCTTTCTAGCCTTCAATGTGAGTACAAGATTTCCCTAGATTTGCTGGACTGCTTACCTGTCCTGATGTTTGCTTGTTTCTTTCTTTTAGTGAAGTAAGGTTAAGTGTGTTAAAAGCAGAAAGAAAGGAGAGACATAGAGATAGAGACAGAGGCGCACACACACAGAGACAGACATAGTCAGAGAGAGAGA
>NW_022196906.1:77028325-77035678 GCF_008632895.1 Mastomys coucha | reverse complement strand
GAGGGCAACATTAGAAATGTGGGCTTCTCAAGGGAGAACTGCCCACACCCATTATTTCATCTGTACAATTCCTTTGTATAGTTTACTTTGCATTATGCTGTCATGTGCTCACTAACAAACATGCCAACCTGGATGATGAAAAGCACATGAGGCCTCAGTCCTACCCAGAGAACTAGAGGGAACTGAAGAGCTGGAAGCAGGAAAGACAATCGTTCCAGGGAAGAGCACACTATCGCTTGTCCAGTGCAAAAGTTCAGCCCTGAAATACATGCACAAGGAACAGTCTGTGGACACAACGGGTTACATTGGGGACTGTATATATATGCAAATGCACATATGCAAACAATAACAATTAATGAAAAAAGAAGCTAGGAGTTTGAAGAAGAGTGGGGAGAGGTATATGAGAGAAGTGGGAAGGATGAAAGGGAAAAAGAAACACTATAATTAAATTACAAATAAAAGAGCAATGTTTCACTGGTCTATTTTGAAAGCAAAGCATTGATAGATGTAATTACTAAAATTCTGAATCTTCTTTGGTCTATTTAGAGTTAGGTACATTCGAACTTTGTCCATTTTTGGTAGTCAAACGATTTTGCCTACTTTTACAACAAGATAATGAAGAGGCCTTTGTCACCCCCAAGGCTATGTGTTAAATTTGGGGTTTAGAAATATTCTTGTACATGTATTTTAAATACTAAAAATCCCCCTTCTCTTATTCAGAAGGTCCATGAATCTCATTTTCACTTGTAAATTCACTTGTCACATACTTGTGTGGAGCCTGCTCTATGCCACAGAGAACAGAACGGGTGAGATTTCTGCTCTCACACAATTTACAGCCTAATAGAGGAGGCTAAATGTTATGATTATATCTCATCACCATTACTGCAAACAAAATAGAACAAAACAAATTTTGAGCTCTGTCATTTGGAAGTCTGGGGGAAATAACATTTTTACTCCAGAATTAGTCATTTTGTATTATATATTTACCTAGCTCCTGGAAATTGAACTGAATATTTATGGGTATCTTTTGTAAACCAAGCACTGTTAACACGCTAGAATAAGTGACAATAATTTCTTTGTTGGATACAGTGAGCATAGCAAACAAAAACCTATGAGGAATAATTTTACATGAATCATGATCTTTTAAAATCCCACTGGCTGCCAAAATGGAATTTATGATTGAACCTTTTTTTAAAAGGACAAATACAGGTAGCAGTATAAATAGCATAGTTGAGAAGTTTCACATTATTATTATAGGATAGAGTTTTATACTAACAACACAATAGCCCGACATAGCACCATGTTTGCAACCTTATTCATGCAAGCATTCCATGTAGAGTGACGTCAGAACCAGGATTGCTTATTCACTATTATGAGAGGAAGGAGTGAGCTGTACTGCAGGCTTTTCCACACTCAGTACAGAAACTAGCTCAGCTGCGTTCCACTGGGTCCCTTCTTTTTCGAGAGAAGAGACACTCTTCTGTCTTGTGTTTTATCGGTTGTATCAATATTGATGAGAGAAGAGCAAATAGGTGTTACTGAGATATAAATATGTTTCCACATCTTTCCTCCAGATTACTTCCCAGATGCATCGCCAGAATCTGCACGCTTGCTTGACTTAGTTAATCATGGAGCTGTGGCCAAGTGTGCAGCCTCCCCTCCCCCCCCACTGCCATGACACCCCGAGGACAGACTTGGACTTCAAACTGTGAACAGTTGGTATGAAGTATTTTCATTATGCTATGCTCTACAGCAGGGAATATGGGACTGAAACATATTCATAGACTCTTTGCCATCTTTTCCTACCTCTGTAACAAAGAACCCTGTTTACATAGTCAGTCCCTCCCTCCCTCTTCCCTCCCAGGTTTTCCAGTCCTTTCTACACTGTGCTGAACTAACCCTTCATTTTCTTGCTGTGTGCCTATGCTCACAGGAGGAATGCATTTGTATTGCCTCCTCTTGTTGAGAGACACCCGTTCCCGAAGCAACTTGTCTACTGTGACAGTTCTCTAGGGCACACTGTCTCTTCTCCGTGAAGAGTTTTGACCCCTATGACCAGATTACACAATGATAACATTATCCCTAAGGCTTATCAGTCATGTTAAATTCTTCCATTTATTCAAATGCAGAACACTCTGCCCTGCCTCCCGCCCCCACTTTTTAGTGTGGTGGCTAAACTTATTTGTAAACTTTATTACATCTGGAATTAACGAGAACATAAACTGCTTGGTACCTCTATAAAGGACTGCGTCTTTAAAAATCAGATTATTTGAAGCAGGAAGACTCACTCACCTTAAAACCCGGCAGTACCTTCTGGTGTCAACCCACACAGAGGAAGCTGGAAGAAGAGACTTTATTTTTGCATGCTTTCTCTTATCCTCAGTGACAAGCTTTGTCTATCCTGTTGCTGCTATTACCTTCAACTTCTTCAGGATTCCAACATTGGCAGAAAACACACAGCTGTCCAGGAATCCTCCAGGATTCCATCACCAGATTTAGACTACTAAGCAATTCAGCCTCCTAGACTGAACAACTACTGGATTCTCCTGGCCTTTCCATCAAGAGACAGCCATTCGTGGACCACCAACCTAGTAAATCCTTTTTGAACACACACACACACACACACACACACACACACACACACACACACACACACCATTGATACGTGCATATACACACATATTCATTGTATCAATCCAGTTCTTTTGGATTCTCGATTAAATTCAGGCAGTACGCCTGACAGTACCTTGCACTCTCTCTGTTGTCATACCCCTGTGAGTTCATTCAGGCTGAAAAAGTTCCCTAATTACCTGTTTCACATCGGAGTGCTACAGAAGCCAGAAAAGTTGTCATAAAACACTAAGCAGCTTCTGGCATCTGGGATTATATTGTCCAAACAAGTAAAAGCATGGGGATATATGTAAAAAGTCTGACTCACAGAGACCCAACTTACTCATTCCCTAATTCATTGGGGATCACATACTCCTGTAAAACCTGAAGGTGTTTTGCTGGGAAATATCACTGAATCTTGAATACCCATTGAAAGATTGGCAAAAGAAAGAAATGAGTTATCTATCATTTTCCAGAAAGTGAAACCTACAGAACTTCCTTAAAGGTAATTGATGTATGGTGTGTGTGTGTGTGTGTGTGTGTGTGTGTGTGTGTGTGTGTGTGAGACACCAACTCTTCCACTAACCACCACCATCAGCAAAGCGGCTGAAAGTCCTAGCATTCTCACTGACGCCCTTGTGAGACTGGGTTGTCGAGCTGAGTTCAGGATCAACAGAGACTGGAGTTAACATGTGACACAAAAGGAAGGCATCCCATTCTGTCATGCCTCATGGATTTTCCTTGTGTTGAAGTTGCCTTGTGTTGCCGCGGATCTGCAGAAACCGTCCATCGTAAATTCACTAGCAATGTTCAAATGGCCACAGCGGACTTCTCTCTTGAGTGTAACTATTCTGATCCCTGCTCTTTTCCAGTTGTACCTTTCAAAGCTTTGCTTTTGAGATTATAATGTGATATCTTTCTCCTGTGAATCCCTAATCTTTTTTAAATGCCTGTATATGTCTTTTATTAGCAAATATCTCCTCCTCACTTACGTTCTCCTGAGCTGCCAACACCTGCCTTCAGGACTTTGCCTATTACTTCCAGATTGATCACGGCAGAGTTCTTTCTCAGAGTTTTGCAACACCTGCAGCCTGAAAGGTATCTTAGATGTCTTTCAACTCAATATAACCCTAGCAGGACTTTCTATTTCCACATATAAAATGATGTCCTTTAAAAATATTTACTTAAATTGACAGTAAATAACATCCTCTTAATCTTTTGAACAAGGCCATGGACTTACCACAGCCAGTCTCCAAATGTTTTTCAAATACGCCTTTGTCTCTGATATGAACTTTTTTTTATCAGTTACTTTTCTGTTGCTGTCATAAAATAGTGTGACTAAAATCAAATTATTGAGGAATGAGTTTATTTGGCTTACAGTTCCAGAGAAAATGTCCATAGTGGCGGAGGGTGTACAGCAGGGACAGGAAACTGAGCGCTCACAACCCCCTTGCAAATATTAGGCAGAGAGAGGAAACTGGAGAAGGAATGAGGCTGTAATCTCCTAAAGTCTGCCTCCAACCCCACCCAAGTGACCAAGTCCATCCGGTCATCACCACCTAAACACGCCTAAACACTTTCACCAATGGGAGACCAGATCTTTGAATACTTGTACCTATTCAAAACGTTTCTCATTCAAACTACCTTCCCCTAGAGAGTTTCCCTTTCTTCTCATGCCAGATATTACCTAATACAGATCTGCACGTGAAAGAAACACATATTGTCTTTCTTATCACCATTATTCTTCTATTATTTCATATTTCATCTGTCCTTTTAGATTCCTTCCCTCACACAGTTACCTTCCATTTCCATATATTTACATAAATCTAGATTACACATATAAGAGAAAACATGATGTTTGCTTTTCCGAGTCTGGCTTGATTTTTTTTTTTTTTTCAAAATAGGGTTTTTCTGGATTGCCCTGCTGTCCTGGAAGTCACTCTGTAGCCCAGGCTGGCTGGCCTTGAACTGAGAAAGCCACCTGCCTCTGCCTCCCAAGTGCTGGGATTAAAGGTGTGCACCACCACCGCCCAGCTTGATTTGTTAACATAATTTCTGGCTCTATCTATTTTTTGTGAAGATGACCTACTTTCTTTTTCTCTTTCTCTCTCTCTTTCTCTTCCTTCCTTTCTTCCTTCCTTTCTTCCTTCCTTCCTTTCTTTCTTTCTTTCTTTCTTTCTTTCTTTCTTTCTTTCTTTCTTTCTTTCTTTTTCTCTTCCTTTTTACAAATCCACTTTTAGTTATTTACGCTCCATTAGTTTAAATCTGGGATGGGTACAGCATCACACGGATTCTGTGTCCAATGACCTTTGCAGGAAGGTGGCTTAGGAGTTTGGCGCGAACCATCCCACTGTTCCTGTGAGCCCGAGTTACTTTTCCCCAGATCACTCTCGTTTTGTTTGGTTTGCCTCCAGGAGTCACTGTGTTTTGTTTTTTTTTCTTTGTACACATAAGAACATCTCTTGCCTAAGTAGAACTCAGTTTCATCTAGGGCATAAATGCCTTCAATTTTAAAAGAGCCGTGTGCTCTCTTTGGTTGCAGAGATCTCCCTTGCAGCCAGCAAAAATGGCTGCACCACGGCCTTCCAGATAGACGTGCTTTTTCTTAGAAGTCTTGCTCCCAGCACAAGTTTCTGGCAAGATGGCAGAAAGAGAACCTACTTTCATTCTTTACAGCTGAAAAAATCCAGTATCTATCTATCTATCTATCTATCTATCTATCTATCTATCTACCTATCTATCTATTTATCTATCCCTCTACCATCTATAATTTTCTTTACCAATTTCTCTGTTGACGGATATCTAGGCTGGTTCTACATTTTGGCTATTGTTAATAGTGCACATATCTCTGTGATGTGCTGATTTAGATTTCTTTGGGACATATACTGAAGAGTGGTATAACGTGTCGCATGGTAGTTCTATGGTTTAGTTTTTGAGGAAGCTCCATAATGACTTACAAAGTGACACCATTTGAAGTCCCACAAGAACAGTTTTTCTAATGAATTGTCTTGTGTTACTATGCTTCTACTAGTCACCGTTTATTTGTTTTGAGTCTATAGATTTAAGCATAATTCTATCAAGACCTTATGACCAGAAGCATATGTGGGCAGGTCACATTTGGTTCGGATGTAAACAATCAGTATTCTTTTTAGTTTGTAACATTGGTGACAAAAGAAAAATCAACTAAATACAATGTTGATGTGAACAGAAGCTGTCACCGGATGTTTGATCACATTCTGAATCCTGTGTTATTTACTGAAAAACACTGTTTCTAGTTGTGACTTGGCTTAGTCTTCTAGCTGAAGTTGAGACACACCCTTAGTTCACACCTTTAACCCCAGACAAAAAAGTAAACTATATTTGGGTAAAGTTAGTTTGTAGAAGGAAGTACCCATGTTTGAAAGTGGCAAAGTGATGAATCAGAGAATGATGTGACAGAATAGGATATGCTCAACTCTCACAAGAGGAGAGAGGAAGAGGAGGCTAATTAAGAAAGAGAAGTGCAAAGAAAGAAGACAGTTTTACAGAGATAGGTTAAAGAGAGAAGAAGCTAGATCCAGACAGAACAAACCAGAGAATGTGATAGAGCCAGAAGATTAGAATACATTGCCAAAGTTAGTATGAGGCCAAGCAGAAAAATTCATTGAGAAGCTGAGAGAAGCCAATTTGAATTAGCTAGTAGCAGAGTTTGAGCCAGAACAACCAGTTCAGAAAGCACTAGAAAGGGTAAGCTTACTCATCAGTAAGTCTCAGAGGCTGAAAACATTGTAGACCTAGATTGGATTTAAGGATAGATTGGATAGAAGCTTCCAGGGGTAGTTCTAGGTAGGCAGACAGAGGCGGAAAGCTTCTGAGATGACAGTTACTTCTGGTGAATAAAAGTTACTACCACACTAGGCTTTAGTAGGCTTGAGACTGTTGACTTTAAGGGAAATTGAGTCACACTGCCACGGATTGGGGTTTCTTGTGGGGTCCCTTGTTCCGCAGGATGATGGGTTCTGGCCAGGTGTGCACGGGATTCGGCTTTGACAAATAGACCCTACACAAGAAGTGTTCTATCTGAATGTATTTCTTAAAAAATTGACATGAGGCTTTTACAATCATTGTAAAAGAGAAATGAAAAATCTGGCAGCTCAGTAGTCGAGGTACATCTGAGGCCACCTAAAACACATTAGGTCTAAAACAGCAGCCATCTCCTATGGACTGGTGCAGCACCCTCGGGCTCCGAGTATGTTCGGGCTGCATGGTCTGGGCCAGAGTCCTGGGAGGCTGCGGGTGCACCAGCCAGGAGAATAGAGGCTTGAATCTCGAGTCCTCAATGCTGAATTTTCAATGTTGAATGCTCGAATCTCGAATGCTCAATCTCTTGAATCTCGACTGGTGCTGCATCCCCCGGGCCCAAGCGCTCTGGGCCTGGGGGGCTACGGACTACATGGATCTAAGTCCTAGTCTACCTAAGCTCTGGTTCTAGTCTGAGTGCAAGCGAGTCCGAATGCTGAATGCAGACTGCTGAATCTAGAATGCTGAATGCTGTAGACAGTCTCTTTCTCTCTCTCTCTCTCTCTCTCTCTCTCTCTCTCTCTCTCTCTCTCTCTCTCTCACACACACACACACACACACACACACACTCTCAGATTAAGGTCCTGCCCATCCTAGGTAAAAACGCCCACTATGTTAATCTTTTGGGGAAGTAGAGACAGTCTCTTGCTAACTCCTAGGAGTGAGTGGTTCAGCTGTAGTACA
>NW_022196906.1:77023848-77028181 GCF_008632895.1 Mastomys coucha | reverse complement strand
GCAGGAGACTGACTTTCCTTGAAGTTTACGCCTCAAATACCGCCGTCACGCAAAGTGTGCGTGGCATCACACATTGATTTTTTTATTTGCACTCACCAGTATTGTGACTTAAGAAAGCATTGATTAAAGCTGTTTCAGATTATTTCTATGGAGCCTTGGAGATTGAAAAGACTGAAACCCCAAGTGGGAGGGCCAACATACCAGTTGTTTGTTGGAATCAATGTTAATGAAAGCAGTGTAGCAAACTGTTCTATAAGAAAAGATTGGACCATTTCCAGAGTATGTGTAAAAGTTCTTGGGAAGTAGGGGAAGAATCAACAACAAGAAAGTTAAAGTCTAGTTGACCTGGGTGGCTGTTTGTTCGACTGGAAATTCTGCTTCCTTGAAAGCCATAATTCTAAGCATAGTCTATAGGTTGTAATAAGCATGGGCTTTGTGGTTTCAATATACGTTGACAATAGGATGGATATAAATGAAGGGTTTTAAGTTCTCTGAAGCAGGTAATACTGAAGACTGGTCTCTCATATCCCTTTTGGTCTAATGCCTGCTTTGTTCTTTGTTTTTTCCACAAAGGAATATTTTGAATAGTTGCAAATTTATGTGAAGCTAAGACACAGAAAAAAATTGCTAAGGGTAACAACATTTATCAAAAGCTGATTCGTCATTATGAAGTCCCCTGAGGATTAGAACAAAAAGGATATTTTAAACTCTGTTTTCATAAGGCGTAGGCAGAGGAATAGTTTATTGAATGCTTACCTGTTTCATCAGTTAGGCCATGGTCATTTCCTTCATTTTTATGGAAAGAAAATTTAGCCTCCTAAATCCCTGGAGATATGTGGGGAGATGGACTTAATTTATATGAAGACACAAACTCATGTTCCGGAAACAATAGGAATTGGGCAGAGGAAGAAACAGCACCATTGAGTCACTGGGGAGAGCTATATTGGAAAAGGATTTGAAAACTGAGACCTGGATGCTGAGAATTAAACCAGTTGACTTTAAAATGGTCCAGGGCTGACTCTGGGAGCATCATTATTAATTTTCTTTGGCACTAGTGATTTTTTAAAGTAAGCCTTAAGGACTTGGACACATTGGAAAAGCTGAGCAGCGGAGGCTTTTTAATCATCCTAGCTCTTGCAACCTGTCTGTGTGTGCTGCTTGCTGAGCATGCTGCCAAGCAAGAAGGCAGAAGGGAAAATTCACTGTCTAGCTTTGCAAGTTTCTCCCTAAAGATTCTAGGTCTTCATTCAGATAGAATTTCATATGGAGTTCTTCCTGTCTAAAATTAGGAGACACTGGTACTTGGGAACTAAATTTGCTCCATTTCTTGAAGTTCCCCACTCTGTGGCTCCCCTGAGAAACCACATGCATAGCTATGAGTTTTGGGATTGACTGCTCTCTTTTCTGCACTATTGTCCTCTTAAGAAACACCCCACCATGCTCAGTCCAATGGTTGACTGTGAGCATCTGCCTCTGTATTTGTAAGGCTCTGGCAGGGCCTCTCAGGAGACATCCATATCAGGCTCCTTTCAGTATGTACTTCTTGGCATCCACAATAGTGTCTGGGTTTGGTAACTGTATATGGGATGAACCCCAGGTGGGACAGTCTCTGGGTGGCCTTCCCTTCAGTTTCTGCTCTATACTTTATCTCCATATTTGCTCCTGTGAGTATTTTGTTCTCCTTCTAAGAAAGACTGAAGCATTCACACTTTGGTCTTCCTTCTTGAGCTTCATGTGGTCTATATAGAAGAGTTAGAGAAAGGACTGAAGGGATTTGCAACCCCATAAGAAAAACAACATCAACCAACCAGACCCCTCCGAACTCCCAGGGACTAAGCCATCAACAAAGGAGTACATATGGCTCCAGCTGCATATGTAGCAGAGGATGGCTTTGTCATGCATCAATGGGAGGAGAGTTCCAATAGATGCCCCAGTGTAGGGGAATTGAGGGTGGGTAGGTGGGAGTGGGTAGGTGGGTGGAGAAACACCCTCATAGAAGCAGGGGGAGGGAGGATGGGATAGGGTGTTTCTGGGAGGGAGGGTAATCGAGAAAGGGGATAACATTTGAAATGTAAATAAAGAAAACAGCCAATAAAAAAGAAACACCCCACCAATCTGGCATGAGAAGAAAAAGTGAAGCCTTTCAGTTTTTCAACTTATGTTTGACTTAACATAGATTGTTAAAGTGAAAGACCTTTTGGGGAACCCTTCACCCTTCCTTGAATGTTATATTTAAAATGAATTCAAAGGAGGAATTTGTTCAGATTGTTATAAGTTAACATGTGTTAACTTTCAGTCCTGCTGTGGTTGAAAGGTGCTTTTCCCTGGAGACATTCCCCATCACTGGTCCTTACGATCTTTCTGCCATTCACAGAGACTATGAAGGGGGCTTGCACAGGTTCAAAACAGAATTGAGAAAGGGGAGGAGATACAAAGTTCCATACCTAATCAAGAAGCTGTTTTTGATCAACACCTGTGGGAAAGGGACACTCAGTGTCTCAGGATATATGAACCACACTCAGGGCAGGCTTTTTGCCCAGGATTAGTTGGCCAATACACAACAGCTACATGTTTGTGTGTTTTTTGTTTTGTTTTGTATTTTTTTGTCTTTTTCGTTCATTTTTACTTTTTATTTATTTTTAGCATATTTCTTTGTTTTGACTCTCATTTTTTGATTTTGATTTTTTTTTTTTTGAGAAAGAAAAAGAACATGAAGTTGGGTGGGTAAGCAGGTGGGAGGAGTTAAGTTAGGGCAAAGAATACAATCAACTTTTATTATATGAAGAAATTTAAATAATAAATTAAAAGACTCATAAGGGGTGGTTTTTTTCTTTATTCTGTCTTCCTTATTAAAATATTCTGGTAGGTAGCCATGTTGATGAATATAGCTGAATGGCACTCTAACATCAAGGGGAAAATCTTATAATGCTTTATTCCTAGCAAAGAGGTACAGGCAGCTAAGAAATGCCGAGATTAGAAGAAATTGTCTTTCTCAAGGAAGAGTATCCTAAATGGCTATCCAAAACTAAGTGGTTAATCCTGAAATCATAGACATACAAGAACATTATACAGAATGAATAGTGTGTGTGTGTGTGTGTGTGTGTGTGTGTGTGTGTGAATTGAAGCCAGAAATTTGAGTATATAGAAAAGGTTGAAAAGATAAAACAGAAATGAAAATAATTATATTTTAATTTCAATAACAACAACAATACAACACATATAATATTAATAGTAATTATAATAAATATATATTAGTAATATAGAAATAATGATAAAAACACATATATATGTTTACTAGTAATAGTACTAGTAGTAAATAATACTAGTAATAATAAACATATGTATATATGCTTATATATGTTTACTGTATTTTAATATATAATGATAATTTATGTTTAGTATTATAATAATAGTATTGTCCCTATTCAGACATTGAATTTATTAACAGACTGACCTAGAACTGTGAAATGTAC
This sequence comes from Mastomys coucha, assembly GCF_008632895.1. NCBI lineage: Eukaryota > Metazoa > Chordata > Mammalia > Rodentia > Muridae > Mastomys > Mastomys coucha. Next base: position 77,024,708 of record NW_022196906.1, on the reverse strand, counting down.
ATTTCTTTTCTTTATGAATAGAACTACAGAAATATTCTTTATTCTATTCTGTTCTTTTCCTATTTTAAGATATTTTGTTATAGCAGAAATGTACTGACTTGGGCGCCACCTGACCTGGCCTGCAGGTCACGTTATTCGGGGGAACGAGGAGGGTCACAACCTGTGAATAAAGAATGGGCGAGAGAGACGACAGGACTCAAGGAAGCATTGCTTGTCAAGAGCCGTTTACTTAGTGCAGCCAACCATATTTAAGGCAAAAATCTTGGAGGGGAGGGGGAGAGGAAGGAGGGAGATGGAAGTTTACAAGATCTTCTGGGGTTGAGCTCCAGTGTGACAGGTGGGGAGCGGGTGGATGACAGGTGGAGAGGGGGTGGATTTCCGTGAATGTTCTTTTCCCAGGGCCAAGCCGGATCCTTGTGAGTCAGGCAGGATGTTAATCTCAGGGTTCACATCCTTGTGATTGTCAGGCAGGATGTTAATCTCCGGGTTCTCAATTAGCTGGGGCAGGATATTTATCTCAGGGCTCTCATGGTTCCCAACAATGTACTAAGAAAATATTCCTAATATGGTATGCAGTCTCTGATAAGTGGATATTAGCCCAGAAGATGGGAATACACAAAGAACAAACCACAAAACCACAAGATACTCAAGAAGAAGGAAGACCAAAGTGTGGATACTTCGTTCCTTCTTAAAAGGGGGAACAAAATAACTATGGAAGGAGTTGTAGAGACTAACTATGGAACAGAGACTAAAGGAAGGACAATCCAGAGACTGCTCTACCTGGGAATCCTCCCCATATTCAGTCATCAAATCCAGACACTATTGTGGATGCCTGCAAGTGCTGGCTGACAGGAGCCTGA
>NW_022196906.1:77017388-77023375 GCF_008632895.1 Mastomys coucha | reverse complement strand
AACATCTAATTAAAAAAAAAAAAAGAATACTGGCTGCTCTTCCAGAGGACCAGGGCTCAATTCCCAGCACCCACATAATGACTTGTAACCATCTGTAACCCCAGCTCCAGGGTATCTGATACACTATTCTGGCCTTCACAGATGCTGCATACATGTGGTGTACATGCAGGCAAAATACCCATACACATGAAATTAACAAAAAACAATGTGGGGCATATGAGGAGTTATGAGCATTTGAAAATTCATTTTAGGATATTCAAAGGATGTGAGAAGCTTGAAAGGTGTTTAATCCATTCAAGCATGGATATTCCCACATGGAAAGGTTGTACCCGGAGTTAAGGAATCATTATTTAAATTTTAATCACTCAGGCTAGTGTGAAGTTCTGTGGTGTAATGGTTATCATTGTGAACTCTAAATCCACTTCACATTTTGTGGTTCCATGGTGTGATGAACTCTGAGCTGAATTCATAATGGTTGTTTCTGATATACCATAGTTAGCATGAAGTCCCACAGTGGAGTGGTTAGCACCCTGGGCTTCGAATTTAACACATTGCTCATAATACAGAGAATAGTTTGTAGCAGAACTTCTTAATTTTTATTATTGATCTTGATGTCTTAGTTTCATAGTGATTGTTTTTCTCCATTTCGTTGTCCCAAAGAAGTCAACAGTTTCGTTTGTTAACATTTTTTCTTATTAACAGCCTAATAGATCTTCAAGTCATAACAGTGAGTCTTAGTAGTCACTGAATAAATAATACATACAAACTAACAGAAACAATAGAATTTTATACCACTCCAAAATAGCCATCATTGGTTACAGTGGTTTCTGGGAGCTTGCTGGGCACACCACAGGCCACAGTTTCTCAAAGATTGATGGCATCATGATTGAAGTATTTCCTTTACACTGACTTCTATGAAATACTGATTTCTTGTATCCACGCGACCATGACACTGTAGTATATGTCTTGGCTGCTTAGTGTGGCCCTATCTATTTCACAGGAATTGTATTTTTAAATATTAACGAGAACTTTGTAAGTCAGGAACTCTTTTGTCCACATTTAGAAAAAGAGTAAGAGGAGGAAGGGTGGACACTGGGGGTAGAGTCAGCTCTACCGTCTCAAGGGAGAAAGGGGTGGGGATCAGGGCAGTGATAAGGATATAAAGTAAATTAATTAATTAATTAATGGAAAAAAAGAGAAAAGGGGTAAGACAGGAAGACAGTGCTGCTGATTACAGCTGTACGTGGTCCTAGAAGGAAGAGGGATACAGCATGAACTCCTTTTGTTTTGATTGCTGAGATATTTAGTAAAATGGCTCAGGAAATACAGGGTGTGATGACATCATGCAAGAGTTTGTGTTAGCATCAGGGCATCCAAAGCCTGTGGTGATGCATGGGTGGGTCTCAGAGACCTGTTGCCAGGGCAACAGCCACCATATTCCCAGAATCCATTGGGCTCACCTCCCACCTTTACCTGCAGCCACTACGTCAGAACCCATATATATACGGGGAACATTCCTCTATCTCTCTTTCTCTCTCCCCCTCCTCTCTTTCTGCGCTACTGTCCCCTCTCTCCCTCTCAATTAAACCTCTTACACGTGGAACTGTTTGGGCCTAGTGAGTGTGGTATGTTCTGACGTGACCCGCCGTTCTAACACATCAGTTTGTGCATTGCTTATTTCCAAAGTGTTCTTAAGTATTCCTGATACACCTAACAGACCTCTGACACCACCTCCTGTCAGAATTATCTACTCTGGTTTGACTCTGTTTTATACGCAGCTTATTGCAACTTTCCTGTTTATAGGTCCTGGTAAATAGGAAAATAACTTAGTGTCTTAGAGCTGACTGCCTGTCTCACTCACACTGGCTGACCTTAGAATACTCCTCCCCATTGATGTCAAGGGACACTTTCTAGTTTTATCAGCTCTGAAATAGAGGTATATTGATTAAATAATAAATATTCCTCATTTTTAGTGTTACATAAAAGAATCGACTGTTTTATAACTGAAGCTATCTTGTATAGGACTGCATCAATTGCAATGAGATAATATATACTTTGTGCACATTCATTCATTCATTCATTCATTCATTCTTCCTTCCTTTTGGTTTTCAAAAATATACCACTGGAAAGAAAGCAAGTCACTACTAAGGTTTGTGGACATAAAGAGGAAAAACAAAAGTGACTTCAGTTGGTAAATGGGTGGGATTTCAGGGTTTTGGTTATGTTTATAGATCCAGGGCAAATGTTTTAGTAATTTTGAACACTTAAATTAAAAAGAAAATCTAAGTAAGTCATGGCAAAAAAAAAAAGAATCCTCCTGAAAGGCAGCAAAGCCTTTGAACACAGAACCCATCGTCTGGGAAGCACGTTTTCAGTTTTTATGGTTTGCTGAGTTGCTTAGTTATCAAGATGCGTTGGAGAGTATGACTTCATTCTTAAAAAGAAAAATTAGTGTTAAAATGTTCTACTTTGTTGCTATCTTAAAATGCATTATTTTAGATGCCAGCATTTTGTAGTACAAGAGCAACATATTTTAGTACAAAATAATTTTTAGATTTATTTTTTATTTATGCGTTTGCATGAGTATGTGCCATATAAGTGTCTACACTGATGGAAGCCAGAAGGGGGCTCTGGATAATCTGGCTCTGGAGTTCAAAGCAATTGTGAGTCATACAACATGGGTACTTGGAAACTAAATTCAGGTCTTAAGTACTCTTAACTGCTAAGAGTTTTTGAGTTGAATACAAGTTTTTCTATTTCTCAGCTGTGCCATATAATACAAGAGACCTGAGCACCAGCTTTTCGTTTAGTAACTGATGGTGGATATATCAGAATATATCACAGGGTTGTTGTAATGGTCCAATAAGGTTAATGAGAGTTTTAAACTCAAGGATTACACAGATATTTGTTACTGTTGTTATACTTTATAAATATTGATATAATCAATTTGAAGACAGTAGTGTAATTCTCCTTAATGGTAACATGTTTATTCTTTGAAGAGTGAGAGTTTATTTGTATCAACTGTCTGGCAACTCATTTACAACATTCTAAACATTTCTAAGCATAAATGTTCACCGGGTTGATAATTATTTCTGAAAACTATATTTTTAGTTGATTGACTTTCCATGCAGGGTCTAAACTCTAGCATTTGTTTTATGTGTCAGTGCAAATACACACCTATAAATACCCTCTCACCTTGACAACATAGCTCATGCCAAAGAACTCATCTCTAGAAAGCTATAGCCTCCAAGGGCACAGTTCAAGGGGACTTCCATCAGGACCGCGTGTTCTCTGAGATATGGTCCTACGCTTTATTTTCTTTTTCCCTCAAGAAGTAGAGTTTACATTAATATAGAAGTACATGGTGAAGCATTGTCAAAAACCAATGTCATTCTAAAAGATGAAACTTTAATAAATTTATTAAAGATTTGAAACATCAGGTTGTCATTTCTATTTAGCAAATTGGATCATAATTTCTTAGTTTATCCTATAGATTTTGTCATGGGATTGAAGACCTAGAACATATAATTTACAAATTAAGGGTTTGTTTTAGAGTTTATTTTTGTTAAATTGTAAAAAGCACAAATGTATAATTTGCTATGCAATCCTGTGATTCAACACTAGTTATTATGTTTATATGACAGCTCTCAGGAGTGATTAGAAATCAATAAAATAATCCTGAATTTTGAAAGCAATGGTTTCTTTTGCTTTGTAACATCACAGACTTAGTTATAAGGCTATCGTATTTTGCCAAGCAGCCAAAAGCAATAGGGCAGTGGTTCACTGTAACAGAACATAGACCTAAAGCACACTGTGTACGCTTTTGTAACACATGCCATTGCCTGATAATTTGTGAGATGTGTTATCAGCTCAATTCCTAGTTCTTTTCTTACTTCTTATGACTTCTTGGAAGTGAGATCCACTGATCTAAGCCCGCCACTTACTGACATTCTATATATTTAGTGTGAGTGCGTGAATGTGCCTACCATGGTCTGTGTGTGGAAGTCAGAGGAGAACTTGCCGAGGTTTCTTCTATCCTTGTACATGTACGCCCAGGGCTGAACTCAGGTCATCAGGCAACTATGAAATGTATCTGTGTGATTTGCAATCCATCATGCTAAGAACCTGGAAATTAGTAAAATGAAATTATATTCTATTAGCAGGAGCTAATGGATTGCAATGAATAGTTTAAAGATGTGTGTGTGTGTGCATGTGTGTGTGTATGTATGCATGTATGTATGTATGTGTAGATGCCCTCAGAAGACAGAAGAAAGTATGGGATTCCTAAGAGCTGACATCACATGGAGTTGTGAGCCACCTGACATGGATCTTGAGGACTAAATTTAGGTTAGCAGCATACATTCTCAGCCTCAGAGCTCCAGCCCCACACATAGTCTAAATATGTTTGGATTCAAAGAACAAACAACCTAGAGATTATGAATTTATATTTTCTAAATGCTTTCACTCCTCTGAAAGTTGGCTCATTTTGAATTATGAACCTTTTGGCTTCACTTCAGTTAAGAGTCGTGTTACTACAATGATACTTCAAAGCGACTTTTTCTTAAGGTGTAAAATTTTGGCATTTTTCATTTGGTACAATGAAAATGAGAGAAAAGCTAAATGTCACCTTGTTTGGGAATGAATCCTGGCAAAAACAAATACTAGGGTGGACTAGGAGTTAAAACAGCCTAAAAGCAAGTATGTTGTTGTCTGTCATCTCGGCTATATGCTTTTAGGACAATAATAATGAAAGTACGTGGAAAATGGCCTAGAATTCTCTAACAACACAGATGCATAAACACAATTCTTTCTCTGCTGTATTGATAGAGATTCCCTTTAGTTTTGTTTTTTATAGAAAAATAATTCACTATCTTTTGGAATCAGCTGTTAGGAATGTGGGTTGATTTTCATGAAACAGAGATTTTTAAATTTAGTCTTCAAATACACTTTCCACAGTCATGATCAGGATCTCCTTAAAGAACATTAAAATAGCTCATGGAAACTCTTAACAAAATAAAACCGTATTTCTCAAATGTGCTCTTGGACTTACTTCCCTATATCTCATCCCAGCTATTAGATCTGTAGATATTTGAATTGTTCCATGACTCATAGAAGTCAAGTTTTAAACAATGTGTGACTCTACTAGAGCTCTTATTCCTGAGGTGGTTGGTAATTCAAGTATGTTTTCTCTAGTCTTCCATTGTTATTAAAATTAATGGCACTTATCAAGAGTGATATATTATAAATGCACAGTCAGATACCAATGAAAGAGACTAATAAGAGTTAATTATAACTGGAAATCAATCTCTTAACATAAATTAATAAGCTGTAAGAAATTGATTTCTCATTTCTTTTGCTACTTCATTAAACACATTAATGCCTTAAATGAAAAGCTATTCCATGTTCCTTAATATCTTGTTGAGTCATTTGTCAAGACAGGTCATATAAAACCCCTTGGAATCTTCACTAGTCTTATCATAGTGGATTTCTGGGTAGACTCACAGAAGGAAAAAAAATCAATGTTCAAAACAGTATTTGAAGACTGGATTAATAATTTAATGCCCTTCATGTAACAGAAAGCTCAGGTCATGTCTGGTTGATATTTTTCCCCTTGTTTTTATTGATGATGGTATTCAGGGCAGCTGTGAAGAACCCTGAGAGCTTGTAAATAGGGGAAATGAGATTATTCTTTAAGAATTAAATTATAAAATCAATAGAAAGCAGATAAGAGTAGAACTATGCAGCCACTTGAAAAAAATAATTTGTTGGCAGTACAAGAGCAGGACATAACTGAATACACAATAAGTCTAAAGGAAAAATAATAGTCAAAAAAGATGATATGCTGTCATAAATTGGGGACAGTTAAGTTAGAGAAGCAAATATTAGCCATATTCATCCTAGACACAGAAGAGTATACTGCCAAGGGGTTTCTTCTTCTTCTTCTTCTTCTTCTTCTTCTTCTTCTTCTTCTTCTTCTTCTTCTTCTT
>NW_022196906.1:77011922-77017378 GCF_008632895.1 Mastomys coucha | reverse complement strand
TCCTTCTTCTCCTTCTTCTTCTTTTTTAGATACTCAAGCTCCACTTCCAGGCTGTTATTTGAATTAAGTAACTCTTATGATTCTGTGTTCATCAAGGAAGCTTCCTACTAAAGGGTGATTTTTGCTGATCATCTGCCTGTGGGTGAGCAGAGCTGGCCTCGGCTGACTTGAGTGTTTAATGGAAGTAGGCCAACAATATCTCTATTGATAAATTTGTTGCTGGTCTGATTTCTTAAATTGTTCTATTAGCTGAATAAAGCTACCCCAGGAGGACACATTGACTCCTAGTGTGTGGACTATTAGATTTTTAAGCCTATGTATTTGATTGTTAGAACTAGTTACTTCCAGGTTTTAATGCCTGGGAGACCCTGGAGACGGAATTATTTGTATAGAGAGATCAAAGTGGAGATGAAAGTGGAGAAGAGGGTAGAGACAGATTTCACCTGGCACTCAGTATAATACTTACTTCCATACAAGAGCAGAATCGACTTTCTTTTATTATTCCAGGGCTGAAAAATACACTATACTTGAACTTCTGCATTATATTTTGTCTATAATAGAGTATATTTTCTAGGGGATTAAATCTGCTGTTAATAATGTAATAATGAGCTGAGTACAATAGACTGCTCTGATGGTTTTCATTTTTGTCTAAAAGTAAATATCTGCCCTCTCCCTCTTTTAGTTTCTCCTTTTGCAATCAGTAAAAGCAAAGGGTTCCCACGAGTGAAAGGTCTTACAACCCCAGCCCTTTAGGTTACTGCTTTTGAATTTGTAAAGACATTTTACTCAAATATTCTCTTTAACTTTTCAATATCTATGTGAAGCATGTAAGGAACATTTTCCTTTTGTTTTAAATTTGAAAATCAGGCTATGATTGCCCAAAGAATTGAAGACAGTAGGTGACAACTACTGACTTGAACCTTGGCTAAAAAGTGAGAGGCAGCAGTTGGAAATGTCTGAAACATCAATCCAGTTTCTTCTGTTTATGATGCCTTCCTTGCCTTGTTCAGAGACCTGAATAAAAATCCAAAAGGCTATAAAAGCTAAAGATTGGATAAAGCCCCCCTTTTACTAAAGCATCTCTATTTTGTTTGAGCTGCGCTAAGAGGACAATTTATCGCTTACTTATTTGTGAGTCTTTGTCTATATTCTTCTCCCATATAATACATCCCACAGCCTCCTCTCCTTCCATGCCTCCTAGTTCCTTTCCTTCCTTAAGATCCTCTGAGCCTCCATTTCCCTTCAGTAAAAAGCAGGCACTCCTGTGTTATCACCTGACTCAGGCCCATGCAGACTCTAGGATTGCCACCCCAGTCTTCGTGAGACCCTATGAGCCCTGCTTAGGTGATTCTTTGGGTCTTGTTATCTTGGTGTCCTCAACCCCTCTGGCTACTGGACTCTTTTCTCCCCTCTTCTGCAGAAGTCCCTGAGCTCTGCCTAATGTTTGGCTGTGGGTCTCTGCATCTGCTCCTATCAGTTGCTGAAGGATACCTCTCTGATGACAATTGCACTAAGCACCTATCTATGAGTATAGCAGAATATCAATAGGAATTATTTCATTTAATATTTTTTGTCAGTTGTGTTTGCTCTACTCCTCTGAGCCATCCAGGTTTCATTTCCTGGCCATCTAGGCAGTGTCTGGCATGAGCTCCTTCTTGTGACTGGTGCTTCAGAATCAACCTCCTCAAGATACAGCTATACCACTCCTGGGCATGTATCTCAAAGACCCTATATTCTACCATAAGGACATGTGCTTAAATATGTTCACAGTGGCTTTAATCATAATCACCAGAAACTGGAAACACCTGTTGCCCCTCAACTGAAGGGATGAAGAAATCCATCGATAAAGAAAATGTAGAACATTTACACAGTGGAATACTACTCAGTTGCAAGAAAACATGGCATCATGAAATCTGCAGGCAAATGGATGGAATTAGAAAAAATATCCTGAGTGAGGTAACCCAGATTCAGAAAGACAAACATAATATGTATTCACTTATAAGTGGATATTAGCTGTTACATAAAGGAAAATCACCCTGCAATCTACAGATTCATAGAAGTCAGATAAAGGGGAGATAGTTCTAGGCAGGGTGGATAGTTCTCCCTGAGTAGATAGAGGCAGGTGAGAATGGAGGTTGGGGATGGATGTATTGGGGGAGAGAGAGAGAGAGAGAGAGAGAGAGAGAGAAAGAGAGAGAGAGAGAGAGAGAGAGAGAGAGAGAGAGAGAGAGAGAGAGAGAAGAGGAGAGAAGAGGAGAGAGGAAGGACTGGAGTAAGTAGGCATTTAGGAGATGATGTGGATTGTAGTACAGTAAAAATTTTCTGGAACCTATAAGGACCCATACTAATGAAGGGTATCCAGCCTGAACCGGCCACCTTCTGTAACCAGAGTAGGTTTCCAGTGGTAGGACTGGGACACAAACCCAGCCACAAAACCTTGACCCACAACTTGTCCTCTCTGTAAGATGCAGTAGGATAATGGTAGGTCAGAACTTGTCAGAGTGGTCACCAATGACAAGTCTAACTAGTGAGACTGTTTTTTTTTTAATGTACTTTTGTTGTATGAGATATTAGGCTAGATGATGGAGGTATGATGTGAATCAGCAAGACCGAGTGACTGATTTCATAACACCTACATTTCAGTCACTGTGCATACAGTCAACATGTCATTGAACAACCGTGACTGTGTGGACAGGAGGTTTCAGATACTTTACTCGAGGACTGATGTTTTTTGTTTTTTGTTTTTTTGGTTTTGTTTTGTTTATTCCGAGACAGGGTTTCTCTGTATAGTCCTGGCTGTCCTGGAACTCACTCTGTAGACCAGGCTGGCCTTGAACTCAGAAATCTGCCTGCCTCTGCCTCCCAAGTGCTGGGATTAAAGGCGTGTGCCACCACAGCCCAGCGAGGACTGATGTTTAAGTTGATGTCCCATATAGGTATGTAGATTCAGGACAGAGATGAGGACGGAGTTTCTCTATCTATAAATGATGCTAGGTTTAATAAAATTATACTAAATAGGAACATGGAATTCTAGATATTTATTACTTAATGTTCATATCCAGCATCTTTTATGAAGATGAAGATGGAGAAAACAGCAGAGATGCAACTTTGAATGAGCTAACACTTGATAATTAATTAGCTTGGCTCCTTAGTTCATATTATCATACTTTATAGGATACTTTGAATGAGAAAGGCCTCACAAGATTCAGGGATGTTACATAGAATATTGTGTCTTCTAAAACGATTAGTTAGAGGTCCAAACTTAATTGTCTTAATAAGCCACTTAATCATTCATGACAGACGAGAGAAGCCACAGAGGACTCTGCACTAAGGCTTTCAGCTGTAAGTTTCTAAAAGCTCATTAGTGAAGCAGAAGGTTGAAAGCAGGGTGTAAAATTGCTTTATCCAAAGGCCCTGGTTATTATTAATCTACAGTTGTGGAGTTGCTTTGTATTAATCCTTCTTAGTAGCATGAAAAAAATATCAAGGAGTTCCCATATGAAGATAATAATAGGTATCATCACAAGATAAAAACTCAGCTGAAATTACTTTGAAAATCAAATTTAGACAATGAAGGATGGAACAGATCTCATTATAAGTAAAATAACTAAAGTATAGACCCTGATTAACTGGAAGGTTTGAGAATGGGTTATTTTGACCTGCTATTAAAAATAAACTCATCTCCTTAAAAATGATGTTCTCATGCTAGAATATTTTTGACTAAAATAGTATGTGCTAGAAAAACTAAAGAAGATCATAGAAGAAGCAGTAATATCCACTGATTCAGTTAAATTAATTCAAAGACTAGGTGCCGATTGAGTTTTAATATGTTTTCTTCAGATTATTTAATAACATGTATGTATAATTAAAACCTGAAAATATTTTAATGCAATTATGTGAATAATTTTCAGACTATTTTGTCAATTATTTTATGAGCATTTCCATACTATATTAAACATCTTGAACCTTTCACTTGTTTTCTGTAAACTATTTTAGTATACACCACATATTATATAATGATTCATATGTCAGGTAACCTAAAATGCCTTCTGTTCAGTTAAAACTTAAGAATTTAATTTAAAAATTTATTCCTATAAAAGGGAAATATTGAATGAAATAATACAAATATGAGGCCCTTGGTCCTGTGAAGGTTCTATGCCCCAGTGTAGGGGAATGCCAGGGCCATAAGCAGGAGAGGGTGGGGTGGTGAGCAGGGGGAGGGGAGAGGGAACAGGGGTTTTGTTTTGTTTTGTTTTTTATTTTTCCTTTTATTCAGAGGGAAAACTGGGAAAGGAAATATTGTACAGCATGTAAATAAAGAAAATATCTAATTAAAAAAAATTGAATGCTTGTGTGACTCTTTTATTTTTTGGAACTTTTTTTTATAAGTTTGTATCAGCTTTTTGACATCCTAATCCCCATTGTGGATGTTCCCATTTCAGTGCATTTGACAAATATTGAACACTATTAATCCATTATATCTCCATGATGGACTGAGTGAAATATCTCCCACCCTTTCTCACCTAATAACTTGAAATTCCGAGAAAAAGTACTTTAAGAAAAATTAGGCTAGAAAGGCAATAGCACAAGGAATTCTTGAAAATTAGAAAGCAAATGGTTTTTGTAATTTCAGAGGAACGAGAGAAAAGCCACCGTGAACTGAGAGGGAGGACTGCAAAGGAAGCCACCCAAGAAGGGTTGTCCCAAAGGTCACTGGGCACAGGTACAAACACTTGTTGTTTTAGTTTGGGTTTTATGCTATGAAGAGACATCATGACCACTGCAACTATTATAAACAACAAGATTTAATGGAGTCGGCTTACAGTTTCAGAGGTTTAGTCTGTTATAGTCATGGCAGGAAGCATGGCAGTGTGCAGTCAGAATTGGTGCTGTTGATGGGGCAGAGAGTTCTACATCTTGATCTGCAGGCAACAAGGATAGACTGTGCCACACTGAGTGTACCTTGAGCATATAAGAGACCTCAAAGCCCACCCTGACAGTGGCACACTTCCTCCAACAAGGCCACACCTCCTAAAAGTGCTACTCTCTATGGGACTAGCATTCAAACCCAGGCATCTATGGGGCCAAACCTACTCAAACCACCACAATTGCTACTCATGGAGGAGGAGTCATCACCTGGAAGACTGCCAGTTAGTTGGCTCTTTCATGGCATGGATCGTCTCCTAAGTGTAATCTTATGTCTGAAATGAGCTCCAAGAACAAACAGATCTGTGTGGGATGTAGAAAGAAGCAAACATTGAATATCTACTGTGCAGAGGTCAAGTTTGCGTTGCTCTCAATGAACCTTTCCTGCTTGTCTTAATTTATTGAACATTTTCTTATGTGTGTATGTAGAATTTTGTCAACTTTCTCCTGTTAAAATTAAGATATAGGGGAATGCCAGGGCCAGAAAGTGGGAGAGGGCGGGGTGGCAGGCATGGGGAGGGGGGAGGCAA
>NW_022196906.1:77000690-77011891 GCF_008632895.1 Mastomys coucha | reverse complement strand
AAGTTTATGGGACACAAGGAAGGCAGTTCTAGGAAGCAAGGTCAGCCTCTGTTACCTACAATAAAAAAATGTGTGTTCCCTATTCAGTTTTTCATAATTGGAGATATGTATTAATGTATTGCAACATAAATCTCACCATTATACTCTCTTCTTCACTTTCCTTTTAAGAAAGACTTATTTTTAATTTTTGTGTTATGGGAATTCTGTTTGCATTCATGTCTACATATTGGAGATGTTTTACTTCCTATGTATGTCAGAAAAGGATGTAAATCCCCTAATAGTTTTGCTATAGATGGTTTTAAGCTGCCATGTGACTGTTGGAAATCAAACTTTCCCATGCACTCTTAGTGATTAACATCTTTAAAAGTTGTCTCTATATGAACTAACAAGTACCTCCAGAGCTCCCAGGGACTAAACCACCAACCCAAGTGTACACATGGTGGGACTCATGGCTTCATCTGCACATGTAGCAGAGGATGGCCTTGTCAGTTGTTAATGGGAGGAGAGGTAGTTGATACTGTGAAGGCTCTATACCCAGTGTAGGGGAATGCTAGGGCCAGGAAGCTGGAGTGGGTAGGTAGGTGAGCAGGGGGAAAGAGGGGATAGGGGTTCTCAGAGGCAAACCAGGAAAGGGGATAAAATTTGAAATGTAAATAAAGCAAATATCTAATAAAAAATAAAAATTAAAAAATGGAAAAAAAAAAATTAAGATATAATTTACATTATACAATGATTATAGTGAGTTTTATGGATTTAATTTTGAATATTTAATCATTTTGCATTCCTGATCTATGCTCTTCTCCGTTATACTGGGTACTTGTTCATTTGCATATTTTGATGAGTTTTACTGACAATATTTCCTTAAGGATTTTTGTATTTATGTTTAGATGTATATCAGAATAAACAAAGTTTGTGATTACAGTATAAAAATTAGTGTTCTCACACTCCAGTGTATGCCAAGTATCCCAAGAGTACTAGCCTAATTGGACTGGATGAGTTTTTAGAAAAATGAGGATACAACATTGGATGTGTATAGAAATGGGAGTAGATCTGGAAGGATTTGGAGGAAGATGTTCAAGATACAGTATGTAAAATTCTCAAAGGATGTAGAAGAATAAAGCACATATATCAGGAATAAAAATAATAGATCAATTTTAGAAAACAACTTCAGTAATTGTTAGGGTTAATACCTAAACAGAGGATGTTTCTAGCATTATCTAAATATAATATGATCTATTATAAAATACAAATCACTGTGAAAAAATGGCATGTCTTAAAATCGACTCAACAACTTTTAGTGATATAGTGTCTAGTAATTAATTACAGTCACCATGATGTTCAAGCTATCCCTTGAACTTAATTCTTTGGCCCAGCTGAAATAATGTGTTCTTTATGATATGTCACTAAAATTAGTGCTCTCTACTTTTTTTAAAAAGTCTTTCCTTTCTTCATCTCCTCCTTAACAGTGTAGGTAAATATTGGTCAGTGCTCTGGCCTGAATATCTGTGTTCTTCCCAAATTCATGGGCTCATGTTAAGTTCCCAGTGTTATCATAGTTTGATGGGGTGGAGGTTTCTGAAATTGATATAAGGATATAGTAAAAAATAGCCTTATAAAAAGGTATGTGTGCCATCAGATATTGAATTTGATGTCAACTTGATTTGGATTTCTTAGCCATTAGAAATGTCAGGAACAATTGATATTGCCTATAAATATCCTAGTTTCCCAAATGGAGTAAGGCAGAAATTGGCAATGACACTGGGGTTCTGCCACAACAAATCCAAAGAATAGAAATAGTTTTGGAGTGGGGTGAAGGGCAAAGGCTTTGGGTGTGGCAAAATGTGTCCTGGAAAAGAGCCCAGACTTCTGAGGATGGAACATAGAAAACAATCACAGATTAGGGCTTGGAAAGGGGATGGCTGTAGACCAAGCCTCAGTTACCTGTGAATTTACAGAAGTATCTATGAGCAGACCCATGGTAGGAATTCTATCAAGGTCACAAATGGAAACAAGAAGCCTGCTGTTAGAAACAGGAGGGAAGACAGCTCTCATTATAAGGTGGTAAAGAACCAGTGAACAGTGCTTCTGACCCATGGCTTTGTGGAAAGTAGATGAAATTGGATATTTCACAAAAGAAATCTCTTAGCAAAGAGGGTAATATGGTTTCTCTTCAGGCCTCAAATGCAAAACACTAGAAGAGAGCAAAAATTTAAAGAGATAATTTATAATCAAAAGGGATGATGCACCACTTACAGGTTTAGAAAATTCTGAATGGCCATGTTGTAAAATCTACTGATCTGAGATACATGTCACTCTTTGGTCTATGTTCTCAAGGCAGAACCACACTATATTGACTAAGAGGTTAACTAATTGTTCCTAAAATGAGTGGTATACATATAAAGCACCTTTCCTATGCTGTCCTATTATCAGCTTGCAACTTACAGCAAGCTTTATTTTTAATTGTTGTTCAATTAAAATGTTTTATAATTTGTCCTGTAATTTCTCCATTATTCAGAAATCTATTGTTTTTTAATGTAAAGGATTTTCTCATGTGGTTGTTATGTTGTATGGCTATTAGCAGTTTATCTTTTTAAAATGTGTGTATAATGAGTGTACTTTAATTAATTCCTTTCTCCCAATTACCTTCTCTTATCTTTCACTTTTCTACTGTTTTTCTTCCTAGTTACAAATACTCTAGTTTCTACTTTCTTGAAAAAAAATTAGATTCTGCATATAAATGAACACATGCAAAGTTTGTCTTTCTGAGTCATTTATTTTACTTATCATCTTATGCTAATAACTTCTATCTTTATTCTTGTATAATTTCATGAAGATATTTTAATATTTTGGATTATTATTATTATTATTATTATGATGTGAGTATGATATTTGTGTATAAACATGTGGCATAGAATGTGTATGGAAGTCATGAGACAACATTGTGAGGTTGATTCTCTCTTTCTTCTGCTACATGGGTTCTGGAGGACGAGACTTATATTGCTACAGGAAGTTAAGGCATGACAATTGGGAATGTCTTGGTATGCCAATCCAAGTACTATATTTCTGAGCTTGGTCTGCTGGCAAGGCTGTGGAGCCGGTAGTCTATTTGTTCAGGTGGCTGCCTCTGAATCTCAATAGTTATGATATTATTGAAGTTTATTTTCAGTCAGTTTCAATATTTAAAATATCCAGAGTGGAGCTTTATGATCTAAATAAGTACTTAAAATTCGTATGTCTACAATACTATTAAAAGCCTCACACACTAGGATGAGCTGCATCAGCAGGGCTGTGTTTTTGTTCAATAATGCTAAAGGGATGTTGGGGGTAGGCCACTATATAAAATTACAGCACTAAATAGTCTGGTATCTGGGCTTATGTGAGCGGATGATGGTAAAAGGATGACATTAACAACTGGAAAGAAGGTTGATACAGAGAAAAGAACCTGGGTCAAATGGAAGGACACATCTGCTTCAAAGTATTGGCATGCCACATGAATACAAAGGCAAGGGCAGCTTCCCCTGTTCTCTCTGGTGTGACATGCCTTTTCTACCAACTTCTGGAACTCCACTGGGTCATTTAGCATGAGAATACTGATTTTATGAGTATCTGCCTTTTCTAAACCTAATTTTAGAACCTAAGCAATACTTCCAACGTGACTTTTACATTGTAAGATTTTTTTTTTCTTCAACACAAAAATACATTTGAAAACTGAGGAAAGTATGTAGATCTAATAAACCCTTGAATCATGGGATTTTTCTTTCTATTACACAAAATTTGAAGAATAAGATTTTTCTCCATGGATCCAATGTAAGTTTTCCTTCTTTATGTTTGACCTACTGCAAGACTCCATTCTGTATATAGAGTCTAAAAAAACAGGCATTTCCTCACATGTAGGAAGCTTAAGGACCTACTGCCCTCAATAACACACTTCTTTCACCAAGGTTACACTTCCTCGAGTCTATTTTTATTCAAACCACCGCAGAGGTCTTCAACACCAGCTCAGCATTGGTGCCCACTTCTCAGGCAGACATGTAGAATAGAGAAAATGTCTATTCTAACCCTATAGAGAAATGTGACCTTGCAGAGCATTTGAAAATCATACTGTCAAATTATTTGGAAGATGATGTGTGTGATGCTTAAAGAGAAAATGTTGCAATATATCTAAGAGTTATATTTTCTTGTCGTAGAAGATTCAATAATTTTCTATCCCCAAACCTTATAACACTATAATTCTTTAATATTTTGTATTTAAATAATTCTATTATTAGTAGGAAATAATGTTTTGGTATATTTCTATTCATAAACTTCATGACAAGCATTAGAAAATTAATGGAATCTACAACTCTGACCAGAATACACATGTGGTGTCAAAATGAAGAGGACATCTAATGTCAAAAGAAATGACAGCTGTCCCTCCAGCTGTTGTATTGTGCTCAAATAATGGTAGAGCCCAAAGCCAGCTCAGCATTTCTCAGGGCCTGATATTTCATCCAGGCTCTGTCAACATAGTTTGATCAATGTCTTCAAAGGAGAACGGGAGGCAAATAGATGATTAACTTGAAGCATTTGTCACTGAGACCAAGCTTGCAGAGATCCTAGGCAGTGTGATGGATGTCACAGGGAAGCCTCTTTGTATTTGCCAGTCAAACAGAGCTACTGTGAAAGTATTTAATGGTACAGGAGAATCCTCATTGTTCACTGTCAGCTTCTGTGCTTTCTCTAGGCAGTGTGAATATTCTTCAGTGCCAAAAGATACAGCCAGCCAAGGGAAGTTGGGGACAGTGTGAAAGGAAAGACACATTCAGTTCAGTTTACTGCTATGTTTGGCTTTTCCCAGAGACCACTTTCAACTCTTCCTTAATTGTACAAAATAAATAGTAACTAGGGAGCAGTGTAGGGAAGCAAATGTAACATTTACATGTGGACACCTTGGGTTTTAGCTTATGTCACAATTCAGTAGACTTTTCAGCTAGTTAAAAGCTTATTACAAGTTGCATGATTCTCATTAAGAAATGGGAATAAATTAACCTATTTCATGGAATTTCATGAGGACTGGTGTACATTCTAATACATAAGAGGTTATAGGTAAATAATGATAATGGAAAAGACCTTGTTCAAATGCATTTTTGGGTGTGGGTGCATTTTCATAGAAAGCAGGCTGCTTGCTTGCCTTGGCTGTATTCTTAGCCAATCACCCTTTTTAATGTAAAGGAAGCCAATTCGTAGGTATACTCAACACTATCCTTATTAACAACATAAAATAGTCAACAACAGCAATTTTATGTATGAACAAAAATAGAAAGTATTTTTCATTCACTGTTGTACAAATACTGCATTAATTAGCATGGTAGCAGAGAATGTCAAATTAATGACTGCCAGCTGGAGAGCTTGGCTGTGGTACTGCATCAGTAGACTTTGACACCTTTTGGCATATTAGTTGACTTTTAAAATAATATTATGTGACACTGACATTTACAATCTACAATTATTTTGATAAATAATCTTCAGTTCTGTTCAGTAATTTAAAATATTACTAAATATATACTTTATAAGATGACAAGTTTCATTTTTGATAACTTCATTAGAATTATTTGTGAATATTTTCACTTCTAGATTCTAATTTTTTGTTCATCTATAGGACTGTCCCAGCCAGGGAGATGAGTCACATGATAATGATGCTGGCTATGTGGGACTCATCTCGTTTAAGAGTGTTGGGGTTTCCATCTTCTCGTAAGGAGGTCGTATGTTACTAGATTGTAGGAATTCCAGTCTTATGCTATGGGAATGAGAAATCGATCTATATCGTTCAATAAGTTGAGTTCCTTGTTTTGAAGGATAAAAGAGAAAAGTAAGAGAAAATGAACAGAAAGGGCACGTGTTTACACTCACATATTCATGAACTGAGGAAGAACACAAAATAATGCAGAGAACAGGGTGGGAGATGAAGAGGCGTTGACGTCACTGAAATTTTAGCCACTGCCCACAGAACAGTTATTTTTCACTTTGTCTGTTTGTTTAAAGAACACAATGTATTTAAAGGCAAACTTAACTTTGGAGGTTGTCTTAGTTATGTTTCATATATATACATATATTGCAGACCCCCCCTCCATCCCCCATTCCCTTCTCTTTTGAGAGGCTGGGATACCCCATCAGGTATCCTCCTACCAGGGCACATCAAGTCTCTGCAGGATTAGGCACATCCTTTCCTGCTGCAGCCAGACAATGCAGCCATGGAGCCTGAGCTGCATATCTGTTCCATATATTCTGGGGCCTATGTTCAGCTGGGGTCTGCTCTTTGGTTGGTGGCTCAATTTTTGAGAGCTCCCAGGGATCCAGGTTAGTTGACTGTTCTTTCTGTGGGGTTCCTATCCCCTTCAGGGTCTTTAACCTTTTCCTCAACTCTCCCATAAGAACCCCTGACCTCCATCCAATGTTTGGCTGTGGGCATCTGAATCTGTTTCAGTCAGCTTCTGGGTAGAGTATCTCAGAGGATAGTTATACTAGGCTCCTGCCTACAAGCACAAAAGAGTATCATTAGTGTCAGGGATTGATGCTTGCCATGGATGGATCTCAAGTTGGGCCTATTATTGGCTAGCCATTCCTTCAATCTCTGCTCCATCTTTGTTCCTGCATTGCTTTTACATGGGACAAATTTTTTAAGTCAAAATTTTGTGGATAGGTCAGTGTCCTCATCCCTCTGGGGCCCTGCCTGGCTACAGGAGGTGGCCTCTTCTGGTTCCATACACCCACTGTTAGGCCTCACAGCTAAGGTCACCTACATTGACTACTGGAAGCCTTCCCCATCCCAGATTCTGAGACTTCCTAGAAATTCCTTCCAATCCAGGATCCCCTGGCTGCTGCAGATTTCCATTCATTCTCCTGGCCCTCTGACCTTCTCTCCTTTCTCTCCCCACATCTGATCCTGATGCCTCTATTTCATTCCCCATATTTTATTCCCCCTTTTAAGTCAGATTCAAGTATCCTCACTTGGGCCTTCTTTATTTTTTAGCTTCTTTGGGTCTGTGGGATGTATCATGGATATCCTATACGTTATGGCTAATAACCATTTATCAGTGAAAACATACAATGCATGTCTTTTTGGGTTTTGTTACCTCACTCAGGGTGATATTTTCTAGTTATATCTATTTGCCTGCAAAATTCATGATGTCCTTGTTTTTAATAGCTGAATAGTATTCAACTGTGTAAATGAACCACATTTTCTGTATCCTTCCTTTGGCTTAGGAACACCTGGGTTGTTTCTCATTTTTGGCTATTATGAATAAAGTTGTGATGAACATAGTGGAACATGTGTCCTTGTGGTATGGTGGAGCATCTTTTGGGTATAATGCCCAGGATCAGTTATAGCTGGGTCTTTAGGTAGAACTATTTCTAGTTTTCTAAGAAACCACCATTTGGAAACAGATTGTTTTCAGAGTGATTATGTGGAGAGCGGTAGAGCTGGAGAGGCATTCGCCTTGACAAGATGGCGCCACATCCGCTGTCGACTCCTGGTAAACAACTGTTTGCACATGTGCATAGAGAACTGTTTGCGCATGTGCGTAGAGTGAAAGACGCCTAGTCACGGCCCATCCCGGGGCGTCACATGGGGTGATGAGCAAACAGCCAATCATGGGCAGACACGCCGCACTGTGGGCGGACACGCCGCGCTGTGGTGTATATAAGCAGTGCCGATTATTGGCTCGCCCCTTTTTACCTCTGGATGAGGCAATAAACGTTTGCTGCAGAAGGATCCTAGTGTCCGCGTGTCTTCTTCCTGGCAAGACGACTGCGCGGGCAACATGGTTATACAAGTTGCAATCCCTCCAGCAATGGAAGTGTGGTTCCCCTTTGTCTACATCCTCAGCAGCATCTGCTGTTGCTTGAGGTTTTGATTTTATCCATTCTTACTGGTATAAGGTGGAATCTCAGGGTTATTTTGATTTGTATTTCCCTGATGACTAAGTATGTCGATGATTTCTTTAAGTGCTTCATAGCCATTCAAGATTCTTCTACTGATAATTCTCTGTTTAGCTTTGTACTTCATTTTAAAATTGGCTTATTTGGTTTGTTGGTGTCTAATTTCTTGAATCTTTAGTATATTTTGGGTATTAGACCTTTGTCAGATGTAGAGTTAGTGAAGATGTTTTCCCAATCTGTAGTCTAAAGCTCAAATCACACATTGAACTCCACAATGTTCAACACCATACTCTAACCAATGAACAGGTCATTGAAACAGAAACTAAGCAGAGAAACAATGAAACTAACAGGTGTTATGAACCAAATGGCTCTAACAGATATCAACAGAACCTTTCACCCCCAAACAAAAGAATATACCTTCTTTTCAGCACTTCATGGAACATTTTCCAAAATTGACCATACAACTGGGCACAAAGTAAACCTCAACAGATACAAGAAGATTGAAATAACCCCTTATATTTTATCAGATTACCATGGACCAAGGCTGGACTTCAATAACAACAGAAACAACAGAAATCCCACAAACATATGGAAACTGAACAACTCATTATTCAATAATCACTTGGTCAGGGAAGAAATAAAAAAAGAAATTAAGGACTTTCTAGACTTCAATGAAAATGAAAACACAACATACCCAATCTTATGCGATACAATGAAAGCAGTGCTAAGAGGAAAACTCATAGGTCTAAGTGCCCTTATAAAAAATATTGGAGAGATCTCATACTATCAACTTAATAGCACAGCTGAATGCTCTAGAATGTAAAGAAGCAAACACATTCAAAAAGAGTAGATAGCAGAAAATAGTCAAACTCAGGGCTGAAATCAACCAAATAGAAACAAATAGAACAATATAAAGAATCAACAAAATCAAGAGCTGGTTCTTTGAGAAAATCAACAAGTTAGACAAAGCCTTAATTACTTTTCTATTGCTGTGATAAGATACCATGATCAAGGAAACATATGTAACAAAGCATTTATTTGATGGTTACAGTATCAGAATGTTACAGTTCATGACCACCATGGAGGGGAGCACGGCAGCAAGAAAACAGACATGGTATTGGACCAGTAGTTAAGAATTCACATCTTGAGGCATAATCACAAAGCAGAAAAAAACACTGGGAATGGCTAAGACCATTGAAAACTCAAGGCTCACCCCCCAGTGAATCTACTCCTCTAAAAATCACACCCTTCCCAATCCTCCTCAAAGAGTTCTACCAACTATGTCCACATGTTCAATCATATGAGCATATCTATTTTTATTCAAATGACTACAGGGGCCTTCATCACCGACTCAGTACAGAGCTCACTTCTCAGGCAGATTCTAATATCTGGATGCCATTGGAGCTATGTGGAATGTGTATGTGGTGCCTTGCTACCCCAAGCTCAGTACAGAATCATGGATATAATATGCAGTGAGCCTCTACAAAAAATAAAGTTACCCAAAGTCTGCAGGATACAATTTTTTGGATATGGCCAAATAGATGAGGCAATTTCAAATGAGCAGCAAATGGACAAAGATGGAAGAGATTTTTTTCAAGACTGCATGCATACACACACAAATTCAATAATAGTAACAAAAAGAAAAATAGGCCATGAATTTGAGAGGGGCTGTGTATGTATATGGAAGATACTGTATAGATGGAAAAAAAAGGAGTGAGTATATTTTATTTAAAACCAAAAGTTTTAAATATTATTGGCAACCATCTCAAAATCTTTAAATCATTAAACATGGTTGGTCTAGCACTGGTCATTAACAAGTTAGCTATTTAATTAGGTAGATGAACTTACAAGTACCTTGTACCTCAGACATATACTTGAAAAAATAATTGTTATGTAACTAAAAACTTGTAGATAAACTCGAAACCTAAGTTTTTAATAAACATTTATAATAGTTTAGGATCTTCTTATTGCAGACAATCTTATCAATAGAATGTAGGATTTTCTAGGTTAGGTGTGGCTTGTGGTCTGTTGATGAGTGCAGATCTTAGAGCAGTGACAGCATGGGTTTCTAGGGCAGCTTCAGGCATGGATATCTGCTTGCATGCTAATGCTAGGACTGCCTCTTTGTGTCCTCCCTACTTGCAGATGGGGTCCTTGTCTCACATCACTGCCAATGCAATTTCCTTTTGTTTTTCAACCCCCGAATCACTCAGATGGGCTGTCTGTCCATTATCCATATCAAATAGCACTGTGAGTTATTTGTACTCTTCCACTGAACTGTATCAAGCTATAAAGCATGTGGAGAAAAGGAAAAGGCAACTGAGATCAGCTGGCTGCTCTGTGTGGCTTTCATTTGTGATCCTTAACATATGCGTTGTATGGGTCAAAGGCTGGCAATATTTGGGAAGATTCCCAGTCTTTGTAGTATCTCCTGAGATTTCTTCACTTTATGAGAAGAAACTGAAGGGCAATAAGCATTCACATGACCGTTCCTCTTATTTCGCAATGGCAAACGTTTTTGAATCTGGATCAAGGCAAATGAACAAGAGAAGAAGCTGTCTATCTTTATTAGACTTTTGGGCTTTGCTAGTGCATATTTCGTGATTTTAATGAGTTGAATAAATTCTCTGGGCCTCACCTGAAATATATTGTGTGTCTTCTTCTTATCTCAGGATTACAAGTTCAGTGGCTCTCCTCACCTTCTTCCCACCCAGTCCCTCCCTCCATCCACTTTTGATGAGTATTTTGTTTTCCTTTCTGCGTGAGATTCACACATCCTCCCTTGTACCATCCCTGTTATTAGTTTCATTAGGGTTCTGGATTGTAGCATGGCTATCCTGTACTTCATGGCTATTATCCAACTATAAGTGAGTACATACCATGCATATTTTTTCTGGATCTGGCTTATCATACTCAGAACAATATTCTCTAGTTCTATTCATTTGCCTGCAAATTTCATGATATTTTTGTTTTTAATAGCTGAATAGTATTCTGTTGGGTGGATGTATCACATTTTCTTTAACTATTATCCATTCTTCAGTTTAGGGACATCTAGATTGTTTCCAGTTTCTGCCTATTATGAACAAACATAGTTCATTCATAATAAACATAGTTTATTAACTATATTATTAGCTATAAACATAGTTGAGCAAGTGTCCTTGTGATATAGTGGGGCAACTTTTGTGTATATTCCCAGAAGTGGTGCAACTGAGTATTTGCCACGGACCGGGATTTCTCGCGGGGTCCCTGTTCCGTGGGACACGGGATTCTGGCCAGGTGGGCAC